>NW_026559011.1:0-300000 GCF_026930045.1 Uloborus diversus
TATTTGCGTAGGGAAGATAATTCTATGTCAGTTTAATTATTCTACCCGTAGACTTCGAAGTGCTTAAATCAGTTATAACCGAGGTGCATTTTTTGTTTTTATTATGCTTAAGACTCCGACCGACAGAGCTCCGATAGCCCAATGGCTAGAGCGCTCGGCTTCCGAGCCAGTGGACCTGGGTTCGAGTCCCAGTCGGAACGAAAATCGTCGATGTGTTTTTGATTCCTCGAAACTGAAAATTATATTTTTTTTCTTTTTAAATTTCTTCCTTTTGCGAACATGGATTATTTGCGTAGGGAAGATAATTCTATGTCAGTTTAATTATTCTACCCGTAGACTTCGAAGTCCTTAAATCAGTTATAACCGAGGTGCATTTTTTGTTTTTATTATGCTTAAGACTCCGACCGACAGAGCTCCGATAGCCCAATGGCTAGAGCGCTCGGCTTCCGAGCCAGTGGACCTGGGTTCGAGTCCCAGTCGGAACGAAAATCGTCGATGTGTTTTTGATTCCTCGAAACTGAAAATTATATTTTTTTTCTTTTTAAATTTCTTCCTTTTGCGAACATGGATTATTTGCGTAGGGAAGATAATTCTATGTCAGTTTAATTATTCTACCCGTAGACTTCGAAGTCCTTAAATCAGTTATAACCGAGGTGCATTTTTTGTTTTTATTATGCTTAAGACTCCGACCGACAGAGCTCCGATAGCCCAATGGCTAGAGCGCTCGGCTTCCGAGCCAGTGGACCTGGGTTCGAGTCCCAGTCGGAACGAAAATCGTCGATGTGTTTTTGATTCCTCGAAACTGAAAATTATATTTTTTTTCTTTTTAAATTTCTTCCTTTTGCGAACATGGATTATTTGCGTAGGGAAGATAATTCTATGTCAGTTTAATTATTCTACCCGTAGACTTCGAAGTCCTTAAATCAGTTATAACCGAGGTGCATTTTTTGTTTTTATTATGCTTAAGACTCCGACCGACAGAGCTCCGATAGCCCAATGGCTAGAGCGCTCGGCTTCCGAGCCAGTGGACCTGGGTTCGAGTCCCAGTCGGAACGAAAATCGTCGATGTGTTTTTGATTCCTCGAAACTGAAAATTATATTTTTTTTCTTTTTAAATTTCTTCCTTTTGCGAACATGGATTATTTGCGTAGGGAAGATAATTCTATGTCAGTTTAATTATTCTACCCGTAGACTTCGAAGTCCTTAAATCAGTTATAACCGAGGTGCATTTTTTGTTTTTATTATGCTTAAGACTCCGACCGACAGAGCTCCGATAGCCCAATGGCTAGAGCGCTCGGCTTCCGAGCCAGTGGACCTGGGTTCGAGTCCCAGTCGGAACGAAAATCGTCGATGTGTTTTTGATTCCTCGAAACTGAAAATTATATTTTTTTTCTTTTTAAATTTCTTCCTTTTGCGAACATGGATTATTTGCGTAGGGAAGATAATTCTATGTCAGTTTAATTATTCTACCCGTAGACTTCGAAGTGCTTAAATCAGTTATAACCGAGGTGCATTTTTTGTTTTTATTATGCTTAAGACTCCGACCGACAGAGCTCCGATAGCCCAATGGCTAGAGCGCTCGGCTTCCGAGCCAGTGGACCTGGGTTCGAGTCCCAGTCGGAACGAAAATCGTCGATGTGTTTTTGATTCCTCGAAACTGAAAATTATATTTTTTTTCTTTTTAAATTTCTTCCTTTTGCGAACATGGATTATTTGCGTAGGGAAGATAATTCTATGTCAGTTTAATTATTCTACCCGTAGACTTCGAAGTCCTTAAATCAGTTATAACCGAGGTGCATTTTTTGTTTTTATTATGCTTAAGACTCCGACCGACAGAGCTCCGATAGCCCAATGGCTAGAGCGCTCGGCTTCCGAGCCAGTGGACCTGGGTTCGAGTCCCAGTCGGAACGAAAATCGTCGATGTGTTTTTGATTCCTCGAAACTGAAAATTATATTTTTTTTCTTTTTAAATTTCTTCCTTTTGCGAACATGGATTATTTGCGTAGGGAAGATAATTCTATGTCAGTTTAATTATTCTACCCGTAGACTTCGAAGTCCTTAAATCAGTTATAACCGAGGTGCATTTTTTGTTTTTATTATGCTTAAGACTCCGACCGACAGAGCTCCGATAGCCCAATGGCTAGAGCGCTCGGCTTCCGAGCCAGTGGACCTGGGTTCGAGTCCCAGTCGGAACGAAAATCGTCGATGTGTTTTTGATTCCTCGAAACTGAAAATTATATTTTTTTTCTTTTTAAATTTCTTCCTTTTGCGAACATGGATTATTTGCGTAGGGAAGATAATTCTATGTCAGTTTAATTATTCTACCCGTAGACTTCGAAGTCCTTAAATCAGTTATAACCGAGGTGCATTTTTTGTTTTTATTATGCTTAAGACTCCGACCGACAGAGCTCCGATAGCCCAATGGCTAGAGCGCTCGGCTTCCGAGCCAGTGGACCTGGGTTCGAGTCCCAGTCGGAACGAAAATCGTCGATGTGTTTTTGATTCCTCGAAACTGAAAATTATATTTTTTTTCTTTTTAAATTTCTTCCTTTTGCGAACATGGATTATTTGCGTAGGGAAGATAATTCTATGTCAGTTTAATTATTCTACCCGTAGACTTCGAAGTGCTTAAATCAGTTATAACCGAGGTGCATTTTTTGTTTTTATTATGCTTAAGACTCCGACCGACAGAGCTCCGATAGCCCAATGGCTAGAGCGCTCGGCTTCCGAGCCAGTGGACCTGGGTTCGAGTCCCAGTCGGAACGAAAATCGTCGATGTGTTTTTGATTCCTCGAAACTGAAAATTATATTTTTTTTCTTTTTAAATTTCTTCCTTTTGCGAACATGGATTATTTGCGTAGGGAAGATAATTCTATGTCAGTTTAATTATTCTACCCGTAGACTTCGAAGTGCTTAAATCAGTTATAACCGAGGTGCATTTTTTGTTTTTATTATGCTTAAGACTCCGACCGACAGAGCTCCGATAGCCCAATGGCTAGAGCGCTCGGCTTCCGAGCCAGTGGACCTGGGTTCGAGTCCCAGTCGGAACGAAAATCGTCGATGTGTTTTTGATTCCTCGAAACTGAAAATTATATTTTTTTTCTTTTTAAATTTCTTCCTTTTGCGAACATGGATTATTTGCGTAGGGAAGATAATTCTATGTCAGTTTAATTATTCTACCCGTAGACTTCGAAGTCCTTAAATCAGTTATAACCGAGGTGCATTTTTTGTTTTTATTATGCTTAAGACTCCGACCGACAGAGCTCCGATAGCCCAATGGCTAGAGCGCTCGGCTTCCGAGCCAGTGGACCTGGGTTCGAGTCCCAGTCGGAACGAAAATCGTCGATGTGTTTTTGATTCCTCGAAACTGAAAATTATATTTTTTTTCTTTTTAAATTTCTTCCTTTTGCGAACATGGATTATTTGCGTAGGGAAGATAATTCTATGTCAGTTTAATTATTCTACCCGTAGACTTCGAAGTCCTTAAATCAGTTATAACCGAGGTGCATTTTTTGTTTTTATTATGCTTAAGACTCCGACCGACAGAGCTCCGATAGCCCAATGGCTAGAGCGCTCGGCTTCCGAGCCAGTGGACCTGGGTTCGAGTCCCAGTCGGAACGAAAATCGTCGATGTGTTTTTGATTCCTCGAAACTGAAAATTATATTTTTTTTCTTTTTAAATTTCTTCCTTTTGCGAACATGGATTATTTGCGTAGGGAAGATAATTCTATGTCAGTTTAATTATTCTACCCGTAGACTTCGAAGTCCTTAAATCAGTTATAACCGAGGTGCATTTTTTGTTTTTATTATGCTTAAGACTCCGACCGACAGAGCTCCGATAGCCCAATGGCTAGAGCGCTCGGCTTCCGAGCCAGTGGACCTGGGTTCGAGTCCCAGTCGGAACGAAAATCGTCGATGTGTTTTTGATTCCTCGAAACTGAAAATTATATTTTTTTTCTTTTTAAATTTCTTCCTTTTGCGAACATGGATTATTTGCGTAGGGAAGATAATTCTATGTCAGTTTAATTATTCTACCCGTAGACTTCGAAGTCCTTAAATCAGTTATAACCGAGGTGCATTTTTTGTTTTTATTATGCTTAAGACTCCGACCGACAGAGCTCCGATAGCCCAATGGCTAGAGCGCTCGGCTTCCGAGCCAGTGGACCTGGGTTCGAGTCCCAGTCGGAACGAAAATCGTCGATGTGTTTTTGATTCCTCGAAACTGAAAATTATATTTTTTTTCTTTTTAAATTTCTTCCTTTTGCGAACATGGATTATTTGCGTAGGGAAGATAATTCTATGTCAGTTTAATTATTCTACCCGTAGACTTCGAAGTCCTTAAATCAGTTATAACCGAGGTGCATTTTTTGTTTTTATTATGCTTAAGACTCCGACCGACAGAGCTCCGATAGCCCAATGGCTAGAGCGCTCGGCTTCTGAGCCAGAGGACCTGGGTTCGAGTCCCAGTCGGAACGAAAATCGTCGATGTGTTTTTGATTCCTCGAAACTGAAAATTATATTTTTTTTCTTTTTAAATTTCTTCCTTTTGCGAACATGGATTATTTGCGTAGGGAAGATAATTCTATGTCAGTTTAATTATTCTACCCGTAGACTTCGAAGTGCTTAAATCAGTTATAACCGAGGTGCATTTTTTGTTTTTATTATGCTTAAGACTCCGACCGACAGAGCTCCGATAGCCCAATGGCTAGAGCGCTCGGCTTCCGAGCCAGTGGACCTGGGTTCGAGTCCCAGTCGGAACGAAAATCGTCGATGTGTTTTTGATTCCTCGAAACTGAAAATTATATTTTTTTTCTTTTTAAATTTCTTCCTTTTGCGAACATGGATTATTTGCGTAGGGAAGATAATTCTATGTCAGTTTAATTATTCTACCCGTAGACTTCGAAGTCCTTAAATCAGTTATAACCGAGGTGCATTTTTTGTTTTTATTATGCTTAAGACTCCGACCGACAGAGCTCCGATAGCCAAATGGCTAGAGCGCTCGGCTTCTGAGCCAGAGGACCTGGGTTCGAGTCCCAGTCGGAACGAAAATCGTCGATGTGTTTTTGATTCCTCGAAACTGAAAATTATATTTTTTTTCTTTTTAAATTTCTTCCTTTTGCGAACATGGATTATTTGCGTAGGGAAGATAATTCTATGTCAGTTTAATTATTCTACCCGTAGACTTCGAAGTGCTTAAATCAGTTATAACCGAGGTGCATTTTTTGTTTTTATTATGCTTAAGACTCCGACCGACAGAGCTCCGATAGCCCAATGGCTAGAGCGCTCGGCTTCCGAGCCAGTGGACCTGGGTTCGAGTCCCAGTCGGAACGAAAATCGTCGATGTGTTTTTGATTCCTCGAAACTGAAAATTATATTTTTTTTCTTTTTAAATTTCTTCCTTTTGCGAACATGGATTATTTGCGTAGGGAAGATAATTCTATGTCAGTTTAATTATTCTACCCGTAGACTTCGAAGTCCTTAAATCAGTTATAACCGAGGTGCATTTTTTGTTTTTATTATGCTTAAGACTCCGACCGACAGAGCTCCGATAGCCAAATGGCTAGAGCGCTCGGCTTCTGAGCCAGAGGACCTGGGTTCGAGTCCCAGTCGGAACGAAAATCGTCGATGTGTTTTTGATTCCTCGAAACTGAAAATTATATTTTTTTTCTTTTTAAATTTCTTCCTTTTGCGAACATGGATTATTTGCGTAGGGAAGATAATTCTATGTCAGTTTAATTATTCTACCCGTAGACTTCGAAGTCCTTAAATCAGTTATAACCGAGGTGCATTTTTTGTTTTTATTATGCTTAAGACTCCGACCGACAGAGCTCCGATAGCCCAATGGCTAGAGCGCTCGGCTTCCGAGCCAGTGGACCTGGGTTCGAGTCCCAGTCGGAACGAAAATCGTCGATGTGTTTTTGATTCCTCGAAACTGAAAATTATATTTTTTTTCTTTTTAAATTTCTTCCTTTTGCGAACATGGATTATTTGCGTAGGGAAGATAATTCTATGTCAGTTTAATTATTCTACCCGTAGACTTCGAAGTGCTTAAATCAGTTATAACCGAGGTGCATTTTTTGTTTTTATTATGCTTAAGACTCCGACCGACAGAGCTCCGATAGCCAAATGGCTAGAGCGCTCGGCTTCTGAGCCAGAGGACCTGGGTTCGAGTCCCAGTCGGAACGAAAATCGTCGATGTGTTTTTGATTCCTCGAAACTGAAAATTATATTTTTTTTCTTTTTAAATTTCTTCCTTTTGCGAACATGGATTATTTGCGTAGGGAAGATAATTCTATGTCAGTTTAATTATTCTACCCGTAGACTTCGAAGTGCTTAAATCAGTTATAACCGAGGTGCATTTTTTGTTTTTATTATGCTTAAGACTCCGACCGACAGAGCTCCGATAGCCAAATGGCTAGAGCGCTCGGCTTCCGAGCCAGTGGACCTGGGTTCGAGTCCCAGTCGGAACGAAAATCGTCGATGTGTTTTTGATTCCTCGAAACTGAAAATTATATTTTTTTTCTTTTTAAATTTCTTCCTTTTGCGAACATGGATTATTTGCGTAGGGAAGATAATTCTATGTCAGTTTAATTATTCTACCCGTAGACTTCGAAGTGCTTAAATCAGTTATAACCGAGGTGCATTTTTTGTTTTTATTATGCTTAAGACTCCGACCGACAGAGCTCCGATAGCCAAATGGCTAGAGCGCTCGGCTTCTGAGCCAGAGGACCTGGGTTCGAGTCCCAGTCGGAACGAAAATCGTCGATGTGTTTTTGATTCCTCGAAACTGAAAATTATATTTTTTTTCTTTTTAAATTTCTTCCTTTTGCGAACATGGATTATTTGCGTAGGGAAGATAATTCTATGTCAGTTTAATTATTCTACCCGTAGACTTCGAAGTGCTGAAATCAGTTATAACCGAGGTGCATTTTTTGTTTTTATTATGCTTAAGACTCCGACCGACAGAGCTCCGATAGCCAAATGGCTAGAGCGCTCGGCTTCCGAGCCAGTGGACCTGGGTTCGAGTCCCAGTCGGAACGAAAATCGTCGATGTGTTTTTGATTCCTCGAAACTGAAAATTATATTTTTTTTCTTTTTAAATTTCTTCCTTTTGCGAACATGGATTATTTGCGTAGGGAAGATAATTCTATGTCAGTTTAATTATTCTACCCGTAGACTTCGAAGTGCTGAAATCAGTTATAACCGAGGTGCATTTTTTGTTTTTATTATGCTTAAGACTCCGACCGACAGAGCTCCGATAGCCAAATGGCTAGAGCGCTCGGCTTCTGAGCCAGAGGACCTGGGTTCGAGTCCCAGTCGGAACGAAAATCGTCGATGTGTTTTTGATTCCTCGAAACTGAAAATTATATTTTTTTTCTTTTTAAATTTCTTCCTTTTGCGAACATGGATTATTTGCGTAGGGAAGATAATTCTATGTCAGTTTAATTATTCTACCCGTAGACTTCGAAGTGCTGAAATCAGTTATAACCGAGGTGCATTTTTTGTTTTTATTATGCTTAAGACTCCGACCGACAGAGCTCCGATAGCCAAATGGCTAGAGCGCTCGGCTTCCGAGCCAGTGGACCTGGGTTCGAGTCCCAGTCGGAACGAAAATCGTCGATGTGTTTTTGATTCCTCGAAACTGAAAATTATATTTTTTTTCTTTTTAAATTTCTTCCTTTTGCGAACATGGATTATTTGCGTAGGGAAGATAATTCTATGTCAGTTTAATTATTCTACCCGTAGACTTCGAAGTGCTGAAATCAGTTATAACCGAGGTGCATTTTTTGTTTTTATTATGCTTAAGACTCCGACCGACAGAGCTCCGATAGCCAAATGGCTAGAGCGCTCGGCTTCTGAGCCAGAGGACCTGGGTTCGAGTCCCAGTCGGAACGAAAATCGTCGATGTGTTTTTGATTCCTCGAAACTGAAAATTATATTTTTTTTCTTTTTAAATTTCTTCCTTTTGCGAACATGGATTATTTGCGTAGGGAAGATAATTCTATGTCAGTTTAATTATTCTACCCGTAGACTTCGAAGTGCTGAAATCAGTTATAACCGAGGTGCATTTTTTGTTTTTATTATGCTTAAGACTCCGACCGACAGAGCTCCGATAGCCAAATGGCTAGAGCGCTCGGCTTCCGAGCCAGTGGACCTGGGTTCGAGTCCCAGTCGGAACGAAAATCGTCGATGTGTTTTTGATTCCTCGAAACTGAAAATTATATTTTTTTTCTTTTTAAATTTCTTCCTTTTGCGAACATGGATTATTTGCGTAGGGAAGATAATTCTATGTCAGTTTAATTATTCTACCCGTAGACTTCGAAGTGCTGAAATCAGTTATAACCGAGGTGCATTTTTTGTTTTTATTATGCTTAAGACTCCGACCGACAGAGCTCCGATAGCCAAATGGCTAGAGCGCTCGGCTTCTGAGCCAGAGGACCTGGGTTCGAGTCCCAGTCGGAACGAAAATCGTCGATGTGTTTTTGATTCCTCGAAACTGAAAATTATATTTTTTTTCTTTTTAAATTTCTTCCTTTTGCGAACATGGATTATTTGCGTAGGGAAGATAATTCTATGTCAGTTTAATTATTCTACCCGTAGACTTCGAAGTGCTGAAATCAGTTATAACCGAGGTGCATTTTTTGTTTTTATTATGCTTAAGACTCCGACCGACAGAGCTCCGATAGCCAAATGGCTAGAGCGCTCGGCTTCCGAGCCAGTGGACCTGGGTTCGAGTCCCAGTCGGAACGAAAATCGTCGATGTGTTTTTGATTCCTCGAAACTGAAAATTATATTTTTTTTCTTTTTAAATTTCTTCCTTTTGCGAACATGGATTATTTGCGTAGGGAAGATAATTCTATGTCAGTTTAATTATTCTACCCGTAGACTTCGAAGTGCTGAAATCAGTTATAACCGAGGTGCATTTTTTGTTTTTATTATGCTTAAGACTCCGACCGACAGAGCTCCGATAGCCAAATGGCTAGAGCGCTCGGCTTCTGAGCCAGAGGACCTGGGTTCGAGTCCCAGTCGGAACGAAAATCGTCGATGTGTTTTTGATTCCTCGAAACTGAAAATTATATTTTTTTTCTTTTTAAATTTCTTCCTTTTGCGAACATGGATTATTTGCGTAGGGAAGATAATTCTATGTCAGTTTAATTATTCTACCCGTAGACTTCGAAGTGCTGAAATCAGTTATAACCGAGGTGCATTTTTTGTTTTTATTATGCTTAAGACTCCGACCGACAGAGCTCCGATAGCCAAATGGCTAGAGCGCTCGGCTTCCGAGCCAGTGGACCTGGGTTCGAGTCCCAGTCGGAACGAAAATCGTCGATGTGTTTTTGATTCCTCGAAACTGAAAATTATATTTTTTTTCTTTTTAAATTTCTTCCTTTTGCGAACATGGATTATTTGCGTAGGGAAGATAATTCTATGTCAGTTTAATTATTCTACCCGTAGACTTCGAAGTGCTGAAATCAGTTATAACCGAGGTGCATTTTTTGTTTTTATTATGCTTAAGACTCCGACCGACAGAGCTCCGATAGCCAAATGGCTAGAGCGCTCGGCTTCTGAGCCAGAGGACCTGGGTTCGAGTCCCAGTCGGAACGAAAATCGTCGATGTGTTTTTGATTCCTCGAAACTGAAAATTATATTTTTTTTCTTTTTAAATTTCTTCCTTTTGCGAACATGGATTATTTGCGTAGGGAAGATAATTCTATGTCAGTTTAATTATTCTACCCGTAGACTTCGAAGTGCTGAAATCAGTTATAACCGAGGTGCATTTTTTGTTTTTATTATGCTTAAGACTCCGACCGACAGAGCTCCGATAGCCAAATGGCTAGAGCGCTCGGCTTCCGAGCCAGTGGACCTGGGTTCGAGTCCCAGTCGGAACGAAAATCGTCGATGTGTTTTTGATTCCTCGAAACTGAAAATTATATTTTTTTTCTTTTTAAATTTCTTCCTTTTGCGAACATGGATTATTTGCGTAGGGAAGATAATTCTATGTCAGTTTAATTATTCTACCCGTAGACTTCGAAGTGCTGAAATCAGTTATAACCGAGGTGCATTTTTTGTTTTTATTATGCTTAAGACTCCGACCGACAGAGCTCCGATAGCCAAATGGCTAGAGCGCTCGGCTTCTGAGCCAGAGGACCTGGGTTCGAGTCCCAGTCGGAACGAAAATCGTCGATGTGTTTTTGATTCCTCGAAACTGAAAATTATATTTTTTTTCTTTTTAAATTTCTTCCTTTTGCGAACATGGATTATTTGCGTAGGGAAGATAATTCTATGTCAGTTTAATTATTCTACCCGTAGACTTCGAAGTGCTGAAATCAGTTATAACCGAGGTGCATTTTTTGTTTTTATTATGCTTAAGACTCCGACCGACAGAGCTCCGATAGCCAAATGGCTAGAGCGCTCGGCTTCCGAGCCAGTGGACCTGGGTTCGAGTCCCAGTCGGAACGAAAATCGTCGATGTGTTTTTGATTCCTCGAAACTGAAAATTATATTTTTTTTCTTTTTAAATTTCTTCCTTTTGCGAACATGGATTATTTGCGTAGGGAAGATAATTCTATGTCAGTTTAATTATTCTACCCGTAGACTTCGAAGTGCTGAAATCAGTTATAACCGAGGTGCATTTTTTGTTTTTATTATGCTTAAGACTCCGACCGACAGAGCTCCGATAGCCAAATGGCTAGAGCGCTCGGCTTCTGAGCCAGAGGACCTGGGTTCGAGTCCCAGTCGGAACGAAAATCGTCGATGTGTTTTTGATTCCTCGAAACTGAAAATTATATTTTTTTTCTTTTTAAATTTCTTCCTTTTGCGAACATGGATTATTTGCGTAGGGAAGATAATTCTATGTCAGTTTAATTATTCTACCCGTAGACTTCGAAGTGCTGAAATCAGTTATAACCGAGGTGCATTTTTTGTTTTTATTATGCTTAAGACTCCGACCGACAGAGCTCCGATAGCCAAATGGCTAGAGCGCTCGGCTTCCGAGCCAGTGGACCTGGGTTCGAGTCCCAGTCGGAACGAAAATCGTCGATGTGTTTTTGATTCCTCGAAACTGAAAATTATATTTTTTTTCTTTTTAAATTTCTTCCTTTTGCGAACATGGATTATTTGCGTAGGGAAGATAATTCTATGTCAGTTTAATTATTCTACCCGTAGACTTCGAAGTGCTGAAATCAGTTATAACCGAGGTGCATTTTTTGTTTTTATTATGCTTAAGACTCCGACCGACAGAGCTCCGATAGCCAAATGGCTAGAGCGCTCGGCTTCTGAGCCAGAGGACCTGGGTTCGAGTCCCAGTCGGAACGAAAATCGTCGATGTGTTTTTGATTCCTCGAAACTGAAAATTATATTTTTTTTCTTTTTAAATTTCTTCCTTTTGCGAACATGGATTATTTGCGTAGGGAAGATAATTCTATGTCAGTTTAATTATTCTACCCGTAGACTTCGAAGTGCTGAAATCAGTTATAACCGAGGTGCATTTTTTGTTTTTATTATGCTTAAGACTCCGACCGACAGAGCTCCGATAGCCAAATGGCTAGAGCGCTCGGCTTCCGAGCCAGTGGACCTGGGTTCGAGTCCCAGTCGGAACGAAAATCGTCGATGTGTTTTTGATTCCTCGAAACTGAAAATTATTTTTTTTTCTTTTTAAATTTCTTCCTTTTGCGAACATGGATTATTTGCGTAGGGAAGATAATTCTATGTCAGTTTAATTATTCTACCCGTAGACTTCGAAGTGCTGAAATCAGTTATAACCGAGGTGCATTTTTTGTTTTTATTATGCTTAAGACTCCGACCGACAGAGCTCCGATAGCCAAATGGCTAGAGCGCTCGGCTTCTGAGCCAGAGGACCTGGGTTCGAGTCCCAGTCGGAACGAAAATCGTCGATGTGTTTTTGATTCCTCGAAACTGAAAATTATATTTTTTTTCTTTTTAAATTTCTTCCTTTTGCGAACATGGATTATTTGCGTAGGGAAGATAATTCTATGTCAGTTTAATTATTCTACCCGTAGACTTCGAAGTGCTGAAATCAGTTATAACCGAGGTGCATTTTTTGTTTTTATTATGCTTAAGACTCCGACCGACAGAGCTCCGATAGCCAAATGGCTAGAGCGCTCGGCTTCCGAGCCAGTGGACCTGGGTTCGAGTCCCAGTCGGAACGAAAATCGTCGATGTGTTTTTGATTCCTCGAAACTGAAAATTATATTTTTTTTCTTTTTAAATTTCTTCCTTTTGCGAACATGGATTATTTGCGTAGGGAAGATAATTCTATGTCAGTTTAATTATTCTACCCGTAGACTTCGAAGTGCTGAAATCAGTTATAACCGAGGTGCATTTTTTGTTTTTATTATGCTTAAGACTCCGACCGACAGAGCTCCGATAGCCAAATGGCTAGAGCGCTCGGCTTCTGAGCCAGAGGACCTGGGTTCGAGTCCCAGTCGGAACGAAAATCGTCGATGTGTTTTTGATTCCTCGAAACTGAAAATTATATTTTTTTTCTTTTTAAATTTCTTCCTTTTGCGAACATGGATTATTTGCGTAGGGAAGATAATTCTATGTCAGTTTAATTATTCTACCCGTAGACTTCGAAGTGCTGAAATCAGTTATAACCGAGGTGCATTTTTTGTTTTTATTATGCTTAAGACTCCGACCGACAGAGCTCCGATAGCCAAATGGCTAGAGCGCTCGGCTTCCGAGCCAGTGGACCTGGGTTCGAGTCCCAGTCGGAACGAAAATCGTCGACGTGTTTTTGATTCCTCGAAACTGAAAATTATATTTTTTTTCTTTTTAAATTTCTTCCTTTTGCGAACATGGATTATTTGCGTAGGGAAGATAATTCTATGTCAGTTTAATTATTCTACCCGTAGACTTCGAAGTGCTGAAATCAGTTATAACCGAGGTGCATTTTTTGTTTTTATTATGCTTAAGACTCCGACCGACAGAGCTCCGATAGCCAAATGGCTAGAGCGCTCGGCTTCTGAGCCAGAGGACCTGGGTTCGAGTCCCAGTCGGAACGAAAATCGTCGATGTGTTTTTGATTCCTCGAAACTGAAAATTATATTTTTTTTCTTTTTAAATTTCTTCCTTTTGCGAACATGGATTATTTGCGTAGGGAAGATAATTCTATGTCAGTTTAATTATTCTACCCGTAGACTTCGAAGTGCTGAAATCAGTTATAACCGAGGTGCATTTTTTGTTTTTATTATGCTTAAGACTCCGACCGACAGAGCTCCGATAGCCAAATGGCTAGAGCGCTCGGCTTCCGAGCCAGTGGACCTGGGTTCGAGTCCCAGTCGGAACGAAAATCGTCGACGTGTTTTTGATTCCTCGAAACTGAAAATTATATTTTTTTTTCTTTTTAAATTCCTTCCTTTTGCGAACATGGATTATTTGCGTAGGGAAGATAATTCTATGTCAGTTTAATTATTCTACCCGTAGACTTCGAAGTGCTGAAATCAGTTATAACCGAGGTGCATTTTTTGTTTTTATTATGCTTAAGACTCCGACCGACAGAGCTCCGATAGCCAAATGGCTAGAGCGCTCGGCTTCTGAGCCAGAGGACCTGGGTTCGAGTCCCAGTCGGAACGAAAATCGTCGATGTGTTTTTGATTCCTCGAAACTGAAAATTATATTTTTTTTCTTTTTAAATTTCTTCCTTTTGCGAACATGGATTATTTGCGTAGGGAAGATAATTCTATGTCAGTTTAATTATTCTACCCGTAGACTTCGAAGTGCTGAAATCAGTTATAACCGAGGTGCATTTTTTGTTTTTATTATGCTTAAGACTCCGACCGACAGAGCTCCGATAGCCAAATGGCTAGAGCGCTCGGCTTCCGAGCCAGTGGACCTGGGTTCGAGTCCCAGTCGGAACGAAAATCGTCGATGTGTTTTTGATTCCTCGAAACTGAAAATTATTTTTTTTTCTTTTTAAATTTCTTCCTTTTGCGAACATGGATTATTTGCGTAGGGAAGATAATTCTATGTCAGTTTAATTATTCTACCCGTAGACTTCGAAGTGCTGAAATCAGTTATAACCGAGGTGCATTTTTTGTTTTTATTATGCTTAAGACTCCGACCGACAGAGCTCCGATAGCCAAATGGCTAGAGCGCTCGGCTTCTGAGCCAGAGGACCTGGGTTCGAGTCCCAGTCGGAACGAAAATCGTCGATGTGTTTTTGATTCCTCGAAACTGAAAATTATATTTTTTTTCTTTTTAAATTTCTTCCTTTTGCGAACATGGATTATTTGCGTAGGGAAGATAATTCTATGTCAGTTTAATTATTCTACCCGTAGACTTCGAAGTGCTGAAATCAGTTATAACCGAGGTGCATTTTTTGTTTTTATTATGCTTAAGACTCCGACCGACAGAGCTCCGATAGCCAAATGGCTAGAGCGCTCGGCTTCCGAGCGGATTATTTGCGTAGGGAAGATAATTCTATGTCAGTTTAATTATTCTACCCGTAGACTTCGATAGATTTATTTTCAAATCATGAATTCTCTTATTCAACCGAAAACATCAATGTGGATAAGGAACTCAGGCTTGGCTTAGTAATTCTACCTGCGGATCTCATTGAAATTAAATCAATATCGTTCAGCGTTTGCAATATATCAGCGTATCAATCAGCGTTTGACTGAGCCCACCGCGAAAGCAGCTGGAGCTCTGAAGGAGCTCTTCTGCTTCTTCGACCCTGGTACTGAAGAACGGCGACTCATGCTAATAAATGGAAGAAACGAAAAAATTGACGCCAGATGTGTGGTGTTTTCGAATCTTTAAGAAAATGCTATTTGAAAAGGAGAAATTCATCAAGGACTGAATTCTTCGAATTGAGAGCACAAATTTATTGATGACGTTAATTCCTTTGGATGAAAACTCTTTGCATATCGACAAAATAAAAGCTTGTACAATTGTGTAATTTTAATTAAACGAGTAACCACAAAATCTAGTCATATGTTGATAACTGATATTGGAATCTTTTTTTCTTCTTTAGGATTAATTAATGTGACACAGAGATTTAAATTATATCAAACTTTTTGTTGTTGATGAAACATGTATTTCAATCAATAAAGACAACAATCATATTGATATCAGATTTATTACCATGTACACAGAAAATTTACAAGTTCGTAACATACTATTTTAAAAGTAAAACTTAGAATTTACAATTCAGATGCACTACATAATCCAGCTACTATTTCGTACATTTTAGAGACACAGGACCGTGTCATTTTTATTCAAGAATGCATTAAGAAATGTGGGAATAAACTTCACACGCCAATCAAATTTTATACAATGATAGAAGAGTTTGATATTTATATAGTGCATAAAAATGAAAGGTTTGACAATTTTAAAATTTAGCGTTAACAAAATTGACCTGATTTTAGGAGATTAGAAAATAATTTCATACATTTCATTTCAAATAATAACAATAAAAATAAATTCTTAAAGTGAACAGCAGAAAGTGTTATATTTATCTAGGTTGGAGCTGTCACTTATCCCGATCAAATGCAAAACAATTTTACAAGTATTATCTCTTTGTTTTCTTTTTTTATACAGAAAAAATAGAAATATAAATGTCAAATTATTAATCGTGAATGTTAAACAGCTCTAGTCTAGCTAAACGGTTTTTAGAGTCTGGAAGTAATTTTCCTTTCCGCTGTTATTTTTCTACTTCTGATGAAGCCGTTGCAGATAACGAATGTATTTCTATACCACGTGAAAGCCTACATTTGTAGGTAAGTGCTAACATATTTAAAAGTTTTGTACAAAGATATAATACCAGTAATATGTGCCAATAACTAAAGTGGCGTTGTATGGGGCAAGTTGTTACAATTTTGATGGGGTTAGTTATTACAAGTAACAATTTGCCCCATGCATGTTTTAATTTAATGTTTTGTTTTCTTTTAAATGTGATACGGAGAGGGACTATGAAAACAAGACGGACAGGGGCAAAAAACCTAAAGAAACATACCTGAATGTGGCTAAAGAAGGGAACCTGTAGAAAAGGCCCTTGAACAATATTCACAAGAATAAAGTTTTTCACCAGAGTGGAGTCTCATTTGTCTTTGTAAACTCGCGGGCGTAGGAAATGCCTTTGAGCAACATTCACACGCAAAGGGTTTGTTGCCAGAATGGATCTTTGAATGTTTCTTCAAATCTGAATCGTCAGCAAATGTCTCAACAGAATCCACACGCAAAGGACTTGTTGTCAGTATGTACCCTCAAATGGTTATTTGACTCTGAATCGTTAGCAAATATCTCAAAACAGAATTCACACGCAAAGGACTTGTTGCCAGTATGGATTTTCATATGGTTCTTTAAATCTGAATCGTCAGAAATATCTCAGAACAGAA
This sequence comes from Uloborus diversus, assembly GCF_026930045.1. Classification (NCBI taxonomy): domain Eukaryota; kingdom Metazoa; phylum Arthropoda; class Arachnida; order Araneae; family Uloboridae; genus Uloborus; species Uloborus diversus. The sequence goes on from NW_026559011.1 coordinate 16,359, forward strand.
TTCACAAAAAGCGAGCATTTTGTACCCAATCTGTCACTCACTTATTCAAAGGAGAAAATCATTTAAGTTTGAGCGAAAAAGTTCTTTCTCGAGTCGGGACCCTATTTTCTGTCTTTAAATCTGAAATCTAAGAAAATGTATTTCAACAATGTTGCAAGAAAGATGGCTCGTTTGCCAGTGGGGAGTTTGGTTTGCAGCTTTTAATGGGAAGCGTTTTCAAAGGCGATTGAGCAACATCGACGCTAATATAATTGCTGTTGAGAATGGACTCTTATGTATTTTTAATTATGACGAGAAAGAAAATGGCTTAGAATATGTTTCGCTTGAATACTGCTTTTCCAAAAAAATCATCCGCTAATCAGATTCTGAACATGCATTCCCACAAAATCTATAAGAATATGCATTTTGGCAAACATGGAGTTTGAGGGGGTCCTGATCAGAAACCGTACATACAGTGTAATTTTCTAAATTTATACTGAAAATACTAATAACAACAATAAAGTGTTCGTTTTGACAGAGAAGGCGGTGTGGCCCGAGTAACTTCGGATCGCAGTTTAACAGCAGAAGTGTTACTCAAGCCCTTTAACTTAAATGTCCTTGCAGATGCGTAGCTTCAATATCATTCTTTAATGAGGTGCCACACAAATTCATTTTGTGCTAGCCCATTACTAATCATTGCCCTAAATAGCAAATTCAGCTAAAGATCAGGTCATAAACTAAAAAAGGAAATGTTTCTACAGATCTGGTTTAATGAATACATGCATAAAATCAGTTTCCATTGAAATGACTAATATTCTTGGAAGATCGGGTAGCGTTCCCGAACTTTCATTTCAGTCAATTCTCCAGAAGAAAGTGTATATCAGTACCGAGTTCGATGTCTAATATAATTGCTTGTTGAAATCCAATTCGATGCAGTTGAGAGTTCCTTCTGAAAAAAAAAAAAAGAACACTAAATAAAGAACAAGTGTAGATCAAAAAGTACGAAAAAAAATTATCACATGAGATATGAAAGTTTCGAGAGGTGTATAGACACATACACAGAAGGGTGATGCAAAAAAAATTTTTTTTTCAAAAGTTGGTTTATTTTTCGTTGTTTTACAGCTGATGCAATTTTTAAGAAAAGTCACTTTGTTGTATCGAAATTAAACTTGAAGTTCCTGGCTTTACAGTTCAGAATCGGGATAGCTTATAAGCCCGGGGTTCTCAACATAAACAGGGTCTGCGCCCCCGTTTGAACACTTATGCGAGCTTACGCTTTCTCCCCACTGCATTAGACCACCAGTTGTAGTCAATTTGAGAGTAGGGGAATGTGATGCAAAGTGATATAATTAAGATGACCGAGCCTTCTTAAAATGAACAAATTGGATGTTTGTTTTGAAAATTACAGAACATAAAGAAAGAACATTTTACTTAAAAATAAAAATTGCATTGAAACAGAGAGAGAGAGCGAGTATTTTTTCTTTTTGTTAGTAAATTTAACCCTTCAAAAAAAGTGGAAAATTTACTTTTTTTTTTCTATGGGGTAAAGTGAAAAAAAAAATATTTTTCAACGAAATATTTCTATTCAGTTGTAGAAAATATTTTCGATCAAATGAATCAGTAAATATAAAGTTTAATGAAAAAATGAAAAGATACTGAAACAATAAACTGAAAATTAAATGAGTTAATAATATAAGAATAAATAAGTGAATTACTAAATGGAGGATTGTAAATGAATGAATTAATAAATGAATGCGTAAGTGATTTAGTAAATGAATGAGGAAATAAGTAAAATAAACTATTTCACTTTGCCCCGCATGTACTTGACTGATTACAGAAAATATTTAAAATACAAATAAACTTAATATTAACTAAATAAATATTTCGGAGTATTAGAAGGTCTCAACTAAGATTTAAAACATTAATATAGCAGGAACTTTATCATTCTATAACAACAGAAACAGTTTTCGACTTTCAAAAAATATTACAATATGAGTATCAAATATTTTTTAATTGCCTGCATTATCATATGCTCTTATCTTCGGTGGTATTTTTTCCTGACTGGAATGGATTACATGTGCTACTATCTAGTGAAAATATTACCAGATAGGTGACGCTAAAAGCAGAGTAAATATTTCATCATTTTACTTTGTTCCGCTATTTCACTTCGCCCCACATTCCCCTGCAATCAAAATTTTAAACTGACTCAAGTTCAATACCTGAAGCTGCTTTTTTTTTTTTTTTTTTTTAAGTAAAAAAGAGGTAATTTTGTTAAGAGTCGTGACGTCACTGATTCCAGCGAGCGAGCAACTCAACTCGAACGGAGAGAAGAAGGAGAAGGAAAACAATTCGGCGATCGAATAGACGCGTTTAATTTTGTGTGTGTGTGTTATTGAAAGATGAATAAATAATTGGAGTCGGATGGTAGTGTTTACTGAAACAACAACTATACTAAAGATCGAAGTAACCTAAGATATGGGTGACTGTTTTCCTTTGACAAGTGATTGAATATTAGCTTGAAACTTGTGAAAAATGGTGACTCAGGTCACATTTAACGTATATCCTTGCTCAATAATTACGGCTTCATGCTTGCTAATGTTGCAAATACAAATTCAAACGTGGACGAAAACTGCACTGAAAGCTTAAAAAACGGCGATAATGTTTCTGACTTCAAAATGAGTCAAGTATAGTTACTTTACTTTTTCTTGGAATAAATTTACGCCTCCCTCGAAATACTTCTAGGCACCCCAGCTTGAAAAATGTGTATACATTTTAAATTATGCTTCAACAGAGAAACCACATGAGGTAGTGCTGCCATCTATGTTCAAGAAAAACAGCTAGTTAGTGGCCCTACTTACTATTTATGGTTTACGAGAGGAACATTTTTTACTTCGGAAAAACTCGAACATATTTACCTTTATTACGAGATGAAGTTACCATGAAATGAAAATTATATTAAAACAACCACACTTGGAAATTCGAGAAGAGAAGAGAAAAATGTCGAACCAAAAATCGATACGTTTGCTTATCCAAGGACGAAACCGTGCTTAGTAGTGCTGCCATCTGTAATTATGAAAGTGAACTAAAATTATTTCACATGACTTTTTCTCTGTGTGGGTTCAATGAATAAGAAGGGGCTCGTGAAATTCGCGAACATGAATGCAGGGATCTGGGGACATATAAAAGGTGAAAGATTTCCCTTAATATGAAGGGTTACGGGACTTCCTTAAACATCGCTGAATGGATCTGGTCACGATTTAAAAAGTTAAGATTTCGTAGTTCTGTGAGTTCCCTAACCATGAGTATGGATTTGGGGACAATGTAAAAAGTGAAAGATTTTCCTTAATGTGAAAGATTCCGGGATTTCTTTAAACATTCCTGGATGGAACTTGGGACCATTTCAATAGTTAGATTTCGCAGTCCGGTGCAGTTCCCTACACATGAATATGGAACTGGGGACCAAATAAAAAGTTAAATTTTGCTATTTTTTGAAGCAATTTTGATTTTGTTTAAAATGAATAGGGGCAACTAGAGAAGTGTCTAATTAAAGTGTGAGACTTCGTTTTTATTTCCTATCAGAGACAGAAGATCAGTCCCTAAGACGAAGAATGATTGTTTTCAAATTAGGTAAGCGATTACTCTAAATATCCCTACCGCAATTGAACTAGTCCCGAAAACACATTTTCAGGATAAGGAGACTTTTCGAAGTAGCATCACCAGTACTCGAAAAGCGAATCAGAACATGTCTCTTAAAATCCACTATAGCCTCAGGACAACGATTGAAAATTGTCCTGATTCAAAATCATTATTTGGTGAAAAAGGAAACCATGTGCATCAGCTCAATTTTTTTTTTTTTTTTTTTTTTTGTCTTTGCACTCGGGGACACTAAATGAATTCTGTGAATGTATTTTCTTTACCAACAAAGTATCAATGCAAAGAAATCAAACTTCTTATACAATTCCAACTTACTTCCACAAATCTACATTAATAATATGAAGCTGTAGAGTTTGTTTGTTTGAATGCGTCCATTCATTGAGGAAGGATATAGGCTATATAACGTCACGCTATGACTAATAGGATTGGAGCAACAATAAAACATGTTATGAAAACGGGAAAATTTATATTATAATATAAAATGCTTGGAACGCCAAATATACGTAACTATGGTGGCTCGACCTAAAACTGCGGGCGTTGTGATTCAGTGAGCGGAGGTTCGAGTCAGCCATATGAGGCAAATCTCGAGGGTACTTTTCAGAGAAAATCCTAAACAATTCTAAAAATGACGTGTAAAATATATATACGTATCATTGTCTTATTCTCATTAATTACCTATTAATATAAAGACGAAGAGCTTGTTTGTTTGTTTAAACGCGCTTATCTCAGGAACTACTGGTTCAAATTGAAAAATTCTTTTTGCGTTGAACAGTCCATTTATTGAAGACTAGTGGTACCCGCACGGCTTTGCCCGTAGTTGAAAATTAAAAGGTCATTTGGTTTGCCTGTATATTTACAAGTAATGGATGACGAATTTCTCGCCAATTTGCTATGTTCATTTGCTCGACAATGTTACGATTCCATGTTATGATAATTTCGTAATTTACTCTTCCACTTTGTGCTCGGTAAAATGTTCTTAATATTGGAATAGAAAAAGAACAAAATTGAATTTTCGAAAAATCGCTTCGAGTTGCACACTCCTTTGCTACAAACTAACTTTGTGCCAAATTTCCAGAAAATCGGCCGACCGGTCTAGGCGCTATGCGTGTCACACAGATCCAGACATACGTCTGGCTTTATTATTGGTAAAGAAGGCTATAGGCTTTATAACATCACACTATGACAAATAGAAGTGCAGCAGAAACAAAAAATGTTATGAAAACGGGAAAATTTATATCTATACTGATATCATAAAGCTCAAGAGTTTGTTTGAACGCGCTAATCTCAGAAACTATTGGTTCGAATTGAAAAATTCTTTTTTCGTTGAATAGTCCATTTTTGAGGCTATTTTTTTAATTAGATTGACTGAAATATTTGTAATTTCAAATTAAATGTTTAATTAATTGTTGAGTTCTATGAATTCCTAATAGATGGTGGGGTAAGTTTATTTCTATAAATTCCTAATAGATGATGGGGTAAGTTTAGTGCTATAAATTCCTAATAAATGGTGGGGTAAGTTTAGTGCTATAAATTCCTAATAGATGGCGAGGTAAGTTAACTCTTCGAGAGGGCGCTGGCAGACAGTGTCGATAGCTGCGAGGAACCATGCCCATGCTACGTTGTTGTGATCTGCGAATAGATTTTCGAATGCGTTTTTTGTTTTTTCAGTGTTCAGGTACATTATTTGATTTTGTAGGATTTTTCTATTGGGTTTAGTTCTATTTCTTCAACGTTTGTTAGTTGAAGATAGTTACTTATTCTAAGTAAATAATTTGATTTGTCGTATTATTCAATCGTGATTGTTCTTTATAACTTTTTTATTAAAACACTAGCCGCCTGCGGCGACCAGCTGGTCCGTCTTTTAACGCCATTCGCCTTTTTGCGTCAGGGTTGGCGTCTTCGGCGGCTGCTTGGACAATTTAGCGACGGTATTAATCAATGTTTTTCTCTATATTATCAATATTATCATTCGCTTTTTTACGCCAATGTTGCCGCCTTCGGCGGCTGTTTAAATAAACTTTGTGGCGGTATCAATCAATCTATATCTATCTATATCATTAGTAGTTTGAATAAAATATTTTCTAGATCTATCTCCAGTTCCGTCGTTTGGAATATTATTATAGGAGGGGCAGGGGAGACACAAACGGCGTACTCTTCATGCAAATTTTGTCGAAAAATAACAAAAAGCACGTCTACTTTTATGTGAAAGCATTGTTTTTTTGAAGTCATGGTGTGTGTGTGTGTGAGAGGGGGGGGGGCATTGACACCTCGTTGAAGTTCCTTAAATGACGGGCATGCCTCTTTCTTTGCTGTCCATTTACAGTATCGACCTCTATATTTGTTTATCTATCTATACGATCTATGCATATCTATCTCTGACAGTAATTAACAATATTTTTTTATTTATATAAGTATTAATTCGAAAAAGACATTTTTTGTCCACTAAATCTCAATCTCTGCGTCTACCTAATGCCGCCTTCGGTGGCTATCTACCTTTACGATCTATCTCTAAGTTTTCTTATCCATCTCTATTTATTTTAACTTCCCCGCTCATTTCCTAATAAAAACAAAGATCACTCAAAAAACCGCTTTTTTTATTTAACTAGAGCAAAAAAAAAAGTTATCTCCAAAATTTCCTGTAGTGTGCAAAACGTAACGAAGTAAAGTAAGTGACGAAGAAAAAAAAAATCTCGCTGTTTTTATTGAATTAAATGCGCACATCTATGAAATGTAACGTAATATAGATACAGCAAAAGGTCCAGTTTGGGGGGAGGGAATGAAAAAAGAAATAAATGCAATCCTTAAATTAAACCAAAAAAAAAAGGAAATAAAAAAGCAAGCGCTGCCGGAAAAACACGTGGTCATCACGTCATAAAATGTAGAAGTAAGCTATATAGCAAAAAAGAAATTAACATTGTTTCCGATTAAGATTTCATCGTAAATATCGAATCGAAATCCAAGTAGTGACGTCAGAGGCATAAAAGATTGAAGAACACCTTTTTCGACCGATGCGTAGAAAGACATGATGTGTTAAGCATTAAAAAAATTGTAAAAAAAAACTATTGCGTATTTTTAAAAACTTCTTTCTTCTGAAGAGGGCGAAATCTTTTTACTCTTACCAACTTAAATTTTAGAAATGAGGCTGTGATACTTCTCGCAAGATGATATTAGAAAAATTTAAAACCCAGGAAAAAATGCAAATTGAAGATTTTTTCAAAAATTCATAAAAAATACAAAAATTGCTCTATCTTTAAAATTTTTTCATTCATTGTATTTAAAATTAAATTTCCAACACTACAGCATAAAAAATATTTGTGTGGTGCGATTGGTTCGGGGTCTGTGAGGTAAAAAGTACTAAAAAGTGCAAAAAAACACATAAAACATTAAATAACTTTTTTTCTAATTAAAATATAAAAAATCGAAGCCCGAGGTGCACATCTTCGGCAGAAACTGTACCTGTATACCAAATTTCATCTTTCTAGGCCTTACCGTTTTCCCGGGAAGCGCGCCACACACACACAAACATCTTATTTTATTATATGTATAGATTGTTTATTTGGTGAAACACTTTAAACTGCAGGGAAAAAACGGCTTCAATCTCTAAGACAGGGTTACAGTAGCATGGTTGCATGGCGCGTTTAGCGATTAACTGTGTAGTTGAAAATTTATTTTTAGTTTTAAAGCGACCGTTAATATTTTATGTGTTTTGGCGAATTGTTTTAAATTCCAAAGATATTTTAATAAGTCCTTTGAAAAGGCGTGTACGCATTTCAGTTGAAGAAAAATTATCACTCCGAATCAGAAAAGGACAGGGATCACATTTTTTTTTTTTTTTTGTTCAACGGACTTCTTTCAACTTCTTAGCAGCACGGGCATCGTCGTGTGGGCACTGCTGGTATAATATAGATAGCATATGACATCGGTATGCTTGTCATGTAACATAAATGTATTATTTATATTTTTCTAGATACACTTTCCTCCTCCATCTCCTTCATTGTTTTGTCTTTAAGATGTAGTTGTAATGTTTCTTTGCATCTGCCAGTAAGGAAAAAGCTTTTATAACAGAGTAGACCAGGAGCCCCCAAAGTAAATGTGGTGAAGTGTTCACAAAATGAAATCTATTTTAGTTATTAAAGAAAGAAATGTAATGGTTACTCATCAAAGTGTCGTCCGGCTTGATGCAGTTTACTTAAGTAAAAACATAATAGAAAATGCCGTTTAGAACCTTAAATACGAGGGGAAATCAAAAAGTCTTTGCGCCTATTTTTTTGTTTAGCCAAAATGCACTTCGCGGGGGCACCTACAGTCCACACCTTGCCCGAATGATTTTCACGTTTCCGCTCCACTGAAGCAGTTTCTGGCAGGACAGAGATTCACATGTGACGAAGAAGCACAGAACGCGGTCTGGCGGCGATTCCACACGCAGCTGGAAGAATTTACCACAAGGGGATCTCTAATTTAGTGCTGCAATGGGACAAATGTCTGGACCTGCGTGGTGACTATGTGGAGAAATAATGCAAATTACATAGTACACTAAGTATATTTGTAAACACCTGTATATATCTGTTTTTGGCGAATGAAAAATACGCGCAAAGACTTTTTGATTTGCCCTCATAGTTTCAACTTCATTAAACACAGACGCTATTTCTGCATACAATTTGGTTTTTTTTTTCCAAAAAGGTCATACAAACATGTAAACATGATAGTCAGAAATCTCGATAGTTCTATTTAGGTACAAATAACTAAGTAAATGCATTAAAACTCCGCCATAACGAAACCCTAAAGGACTAGTTTAGCATATCGCTACAACCAAAGATTTGCAACAGCAGATTCTACTATAATGAATGTGATTAGGATAAAAATAGTAATATTAGTGTTAACGATTGTATTCAGTATCAAACGAACTATAAAAATGTACCCTTTTTTTTATTTATCCACAGTATATGTGAAGAAAGATGTTATTTTCGGTTGCAAGCTTTTTGATTTTATGTACATTTTGTTTAATTCTCTGCCAACTATTGTAAACAAATCTACTCATGTTTATCTAGTTTTGTCGTAAAATAATTGTTGAAAACACCGACAGATGCTTTACGGTTATTCCAGATAGTGGCTACAGTACAGAAAAAGGAAAAGTTTTCACTGCTCTCCGACTTCAGCATAAGTTTAACATAATCCTGCCCGGAAAAAGATTTTCGCTTGCCTTATTTAGTTATGATCAGTGTGAAGTTCACTATATTATCAGAGGGGCAATAGGTTTTTAGTTCGGACTGGGATCTTCTGGTGACAAAAATGTAACAATTGCGGGTAAGGTAATAAATACCGTTGGAAAAATTGGACAGGTACGTAGCTCGGACAAGTACTATGAAAAACTAGAAATTTGAAAAACTTTTGGATCGCTATAGCCGGTTTTCTAGTTTTTGAAAATACATTAACACAATCGGGCTCCAGTTGGGATCATTTAAAAGGATCTCTGCAATCGGGGGTTTGTTACATCCCGGGCTCACTATACCGGAGTTTTACTGTATAAATACAAATTGGATAGATAAATATAAATACATAATGGAGATAAAAAAAATTTGGGTACCGCGAGAAAACTTTTATTGTTCAAAGGGACCCACGACTTGATAAGTTTGACAACCCTTGAGGCAGGCAAGAAGTGACAGGTTGTTTTTGTTGCATTTAAACTCTGTCGATAAAGAAAACCCATTTATAGATCAATAAATTATTATAATAACACTGCGAGGGAAAAAAAAAATGCTTCCAGTCAATTTCTATGTAAAATAACTTCAAAGGTCACAAATGAATCAATCCCCCTCTCCCAGGAAGTCCATTAAAAAAAACTGAAGAAAAACTTTTATTTGATGCGATAGATTTAAATTTTTAACCGTAACCCTTTTTTGTGACATAAGTGACGCAGTGTTTATTAGTTGTTGCCAAAACAATGAAAAACAATAGTAATTATGAAATTAAAATATTCTTGCTTTTTAATTTTTGCTAAAAAAATGAAAAATAATTGCAATATTAACGTTGGTTTAGTTAACAAAGTTTTAAAAAAAAATGCAATGCTGAGCTGAAGCAAACACATATTCGTGGATTTCGGACAGTTTAAACTTTTCAAATAATGCACGCTTTCAAATATTTGTTTTGCTCAAATCAAGTCATCCGCTTAAAAGGATTATCGGCATTGCTTGGGTTCTTGATATTAGTTTTTTTTTTTTTTTTAATAAAAATTAAAAAAAAAAAAACTTTACAATTAGTATTATTTTTCAATGTTTTTAGCAAAAAATAAAAAGCGGATTTAAAGCATTGTTTAGTTTTCATGTTGTTTATCATCTATTTTCCTCATAGAAATATAAAATTTCGTTGTAAATATGCTGAAGTCAGGCGCAGAAAGCGCAGCATGAGTGAAAAGGTGAGAGTAAAGTGGCAGTTCAGAACGTAAAAACGAAGGGAAGAAAAATTTCACTCTTAAATCGTATGTCTTTATGACACACTCTTTAGCATACGTTTCTAGCAAGAGTCGGAAACAAAAGAAAAAGAGCATGAAAGAACTCTTAATGCACCTTAAAAATATCGCTAAAAAACAGTCAAAAATTAATTGATTAAAGAATTATTGAAAAATTAAAATTGGAAAGTAGAGTATTGAGATGGGAAAAATGTGTTTGTTGGTCGGTGTCTGCCCCCACTCGAGACCCCTTAATAACTTTTGAGTGAATAGTTCGATTCGAACATTCTTCATTTTTGGTTGAAGGATCTCGGCAAGGACACATCATTCCAAAATTTCAATTTTTGATTTGATTACTGCTTCATTCAATTTTGAACTGTTCAAAAAGAATAACTTAACATTAGCGCCTACGAGGAAACTTATAGGCAATATAAATCACGAATTTAAAGGCGCATTTGCTTCAAACAAACTTAGTTGGAAATAGTTCTTCATGACCAATTCCTGTTTCCAACTCATAGGTTTTTAGACTTCCGACTCCAACTCTTGTATCACAAAATTATTCAGACTCTGTTTCCGACTTCTCATAATTGGCAAAATTTAAACACGTAGGGAAAATGACCAACTCCGACAATTGGAATTTTAAAGCTTTCGACTCCGACTCTTCTATACCAAAAAAAGTCCTACTCCAACTCCGCAAATATTGGCGAAGCTACGTACTTTGAGGGAAAATGACCGACTTCGACTCGGAGTCTTTGAATTTAAAATCTTAGACTCACTTCCGACTGACTTCTGTACCCCAAAGTCAGATCGACTGACTCAGCAGCCCTGGTTATACTGTGAAATGACTACTGTGTATATTCTAAATTTTTAATTTATGTATTCTGCTTTTGGCAGCGGCTGATGAAGTGAAATTCGTGGTCTTTTATGCTTTAGCATAAAGACTCAACTTTTTTTTATGATGAAAATTATTTTTCTTAAGTTTTTTTTGGCGGGAAGCTTTTTGCTCACCAAGCAACCACTTCACTTTGAAAAGCTTCCCGCCAAATAAGATATACAATTTAAAAGATCTATCCATATTTCTGAGGAGTTGAAGGTGGGAGGAGGTTCTAATGGAAGTAGCTGTGATGAAAGAGGAGAAGAGGGAGGATGATAGTTCGGCAGATACTTGGCGTGCAAACTAGATATCATAACTTTTTATGGCTGATGGTTTTTGGGTTTAGGATGCAGGTTTTCTTTTTTGTGCGGAAATGTTAAAGGTTTTCTTGGCGGGGAAATTTTTACTACAGGGTTGTTTTTGATGAGATATCACATCTTTTTGCATTGATATTATTACTTTGTCTGTATTTTTAGAATTGATAACTTCAAGTCAGAAAATTTTCAGTTGAAACAACGCTGTTTTGAGTTTTTAAGGAACAATAATGGGGAGCCTAATTTTACGTCAAGTTACTTTCTGACTATTAGTATTCTATGTTCATTTTGCGAGAATTGGACGGTTTAAATTTTATTGCAATCCTTGTATCCTCTCTGTTGCAAAGAAAACTTCTTGGATGATAAAATACTATATTTTAAATTATATTGTTTTCCAGTATTTTACAACTTCGCAATAAATTCTACTACAGTTTCTTAATTTGACAGATTTTTCAACATTTTCATGAAGGTTTCTTTAAATGTGTTACAGCTTGAGGGCTATTTTAATCTAGCTTTTCACTTTCTTGTTTAATTACATTTTTTCTTAAATCGTGGATTATTTTACGTTTTATGGGATAATTTTATTTGCTTGGTAATTTATCTTTTTCTTGATAGAAGTCTTTGTCTTGTTTAATACCTAGTTTTGTTTAAAAGTTCATTTAAAAAAACGAAATAACGCATGTTATCACCAAGCAAAAAAAAAAAAAAAAAAAAAAAAAACCTAAGCCATTAAATATTTTAACTTTGAATGTGTCAGAAGATCTATACAACTTGACTCGATGTCAAATCGCGGATATCCCAAATTTGCCATAGCGAAAGCGCATGTTGCGCGCGGACTAAGCTCATTGAAAGTCTTGCTTAAATTAATTGCAAAACCTTTTTCAGCTAACAAATTACTGCAAAGCACGGATATCCACACACGTATTTCATATATTTTCAATTCATTATGTATTGTTTGTTAAAAATCCATTAATTTAGAAAATAAGCAAACCAATAAAAAAGTGCTACTTTTCTCTTTCAATTAAAAAGTTATATGTACCATATTCATATGCGTACAGTTTCATATAATTTGTCCCGTAAAATATTGTAATGGTTTAACTTCAGTTTCGCGCCGACATTTAAAATTTCTTCCCTCCATAAATATATAAAAACTGAAAAACAGGGGGAAGGAAATTTCGTATCGGCAAAACTTTGGGGGAGGGGGACAGCATTCTAATCTCATTCATTAATTTGTTTCTCTGCTTAAGTATAAACAAACATAGAATCTGAAAACAGAAAGCCCAATGAGCTAAGTCAGCGCGCATGCGCATTCGCTGTGGCAAATTTGTGATATCCGTGATTTAACGTCTAGTTGCAACTGTTGGATATGTTTTAGTCTTGATTGAATTTCTTTTCCTAAGACAACTTTGGAATAACTGTTAGATCTGTTCTAACCTTGCAATTGAAGTCCGAGATAAACAAACCCTATGAGCTGAGAGTAAGTACATGATAATTTAGGGAAAATTAGTGATTTTCAAACTTCAGTTACTCCGGCCCATGATGTCCCTGAGGGTTGAATTTTTGTATATGTACTATATGGCTCCCCAAGAATATGTATACAAAAAATCATTACCGTAGCCCCCCGTGGGGCTGTGATAGAACCCCGGGAAGGTACAATTTGGGGGGTAAAAACGAGGGGGGAAGGGGAGGAGGGTCAAATGGCACAAAAGGCACATCAGTAGGGCACAAGGAATGTGTGTGCGAAATTTCAACTTGATTCCTTTTTTCGTCTGGGCTGTAGCCCTGTCAAAGAAAGCGAAAACTTTTTATAACTTTAATACCTCCTCCCCCCGATGGTCCAGGGGATTGTATTTTGGTTTACGGCGTCAGGGGCCACTAGAGATTGAGTGTACGAAAAATCAACTCTGGGGGTCTTCATGTGGCTGAGATACAGAGGGCTGAAAAACCCGAACTTGTTCTGTCGTGTAATCTTGGTCTTGGTCGCTTTTATTTCCTTTCGTCTTTGGCGGTGGATTTGCTTCTGTTGGCTGCTGACGTTTGGTTTCCTTGGCGAAGCGCTCCTGCGCCCCGTAATGATTTGCTCCGATCAACTTGTTTCAAAAATCGATCCATCTTTGCTGAAAAGAATTACGAGACAGTCCTTTGAGAGTCCTATGTTTGGCCAACCGAGAGATTTGCCAACAAATAAGCTCCCTGTACATGAAAATGTATTCCAAAGTTGCTTTCAGGAGAGATCTGAATCAGCTAGGAAGGTCAACAACACGGTAGTGTACGGCACAAGTAATAGGCAAGGGTCCAGTAACAGACAGTCGTAAGTTTGGATTTAAATAATAAGAATTTTAGGAGAGGAAAACTGAAGTTTCTGCGACTCATGAATACGGTGCAACCATCTGGTGTTATCAGAGTGAGTTTTGTGTGCGAGTTGGTATTTGCAAGACAGCGGGGGAAGGTTATGAACAGCCACTAAGAGGTCAGACGGTGTTTCATGTTCAACTCATTTTAATAAGGTTTTATATCTAAAAATAAAGAACTTTTGCACATTTTGAAGAGAAAAGGGGAATTCTGTAAATTACTCATCCTTCCATCACCCTATCTGTTATTGGATATCTAGAATTGTCGATGTCTTTAACGGGGAGGGGGGGGCAGCCTTTTCTCAAAATTGAGCAAACAAAAATATAATGAACTAATTCAGAGGATCCGGAAGCAGCCAAACGTTAGATGAGATATAAGCGCATGAAAAAAAATTGTTTTAAAAGACTAAATACGTTAAAATGCTCAGAAAATGGAGTTAACCTGAGAGCGATGTCTTAAGCATCCCTGTTGCTGGTGTCGTTTCCCTAGTGAGTTTTTCCACTGTTAAGGATACAGTGGCGCAAAAAATTAAATGTATTTTTGATACGGAGTCAATTCCTATAGTTTCCTTACATAGAATTGTTTAGCTCATTGATACCTTCTGCAATAAATATGTTAAGTTCATGAAATCTTGAAACCAAGACAAGGATAAACCAAAGTTTAAAGAAAGGGTTGATTAATTTAAAAGTGGAGCAAGAAACCTCTCCGGCGTCTTAGATTTTAAGTGCGTAACGGACATTACTTGAGTAAAAGCGACTCAACGTGTATAAAGTACAAAAAAGTATTAAAATAGAGTTAAAAACACAGCAAGCAGCTGCTTCGGAGCTGTCAAATGCGAGTCCCTTCATCAGTGCCTGAAAGAAGAACGAAAAGCCCACACAATGTAGACCAAGCGACAAATGAACGAAAAATGGAAGGAAGCAAAGTAAAAGGACATGAAAACCGAAGCATTGCGTCACAGAACAGCAACGACACCTATAGTGCGGAAAAACGTCACAAACAGAAAAAAGTTTTTAAAGATAAGATTTCCAAACCCCGGAGAAAGAGGGCATACCTGACAATCTATTAACTACTAAAGCAAAAATTTTCCAAATGTAATAGGATTTTAAAAGATCTAAATCATAAATCGGAGAACACCCAAGAATAATCTTGGCAGAAGAAAAATCTGAAATATGATTGAAAGACCAACAGTGTTGTGAAATAGAGGAATGTTAAAAATCTTGTTTCTTGAGATAATTTTCAAGTTCCTGAATACGGAATTTAAGAGAACGTCGGGTCTGCCCATTTGACACTGATAAGAAATACTATAAATGCCTCATCTATCCAGTTCATGAACCGAGTGTTTTAGTAGCGAAAATTAAGAACATTACTTGATCTTGTCAAAAGACCTCAGACCTTTGTGAATGTCCAATTTACATAAAATGTTCGTGTGAAAAATCTAAAAATATTCCCCTCTCTGAACAAAGATTTCTCTACCTTCAGAGGAAACATTTGTAAAAGAAAAATTGGAATTTTGGATCAAAAAGATACAAAAAAAAAGTTGTAAAGACATTGACTTGGTAACTGAAACAGAAACTCCCAAAGTTACATAAAATTAGAAGAGAAAAGGGCTAAAAATAGAAAATGATTCGCCAAACGGAATTAAATAAAACTCCGTTCCGGGTATTTGTTTTGCAGATTTAAACCAAGAGATGACTGCATAAGAGCAACATTGAAACCCAGATCAACTATGCCCGAGTTTTCCAAAAAATCTCTCTATAAATCAGATTGGGCAAGTAACACTTAAAACAAAAAGACTTGTGTACTGGATTGAAGAAATTAGTAAATATTTTATAAGCTTATATTACCTCTGAAAATTGCTCTTCATTGTAAAAAAGTGAGAGTTCAGCATAGTTGGAAAATACCTTAAAAATCGAGAAATAAATGATTTTTTTTTTCTTTTTGAATAATGCAGTGCTCTTTAAAAAACATTTCCCTTTAGTTTACTGGAAGAAGAAAAAAATAACACTTTATTTTTAAAGTCAGAAAGAAAAGATTTCAAATAATCAAAAGAAAAGAATTTTTTTTTCGGCTTTTCAGGCTTGTTCCGGGATCAAAAGGGAATTATTCGATTTCAATATTTTTCTTTTTTTCTGAAGGCTACACCATTCGTAACTTTTCCGTCTGAGAGCATTACAAAAAACATTTCAACAAAGTTTTTAAAACTCACTAAGAAAACATTAAATTTTCGATTTTTTTCTTTGAATTTTTAGACTTCGAAGGTATTTTCTGGTTTCAAAAAAAAAGTTTTTTTTGTTTTTTTAAGTTTTCTCCAATCGCAACTTAACCGCGCTGCAGCAGTTCCTAAAAAATCAATTTTTTTCGCTCCACCCCCATATGCATACTTATAATGTAAAGTTAATACATCTACTTATAGTTCTGAGGATGCACCTTCTTCCTTTACTTTCCCCTACCCTCCATTATTTTCCGTTTAAGATGCAGTTGAAATGTTTCTTTCTTTCTTTGCATTTTTAGGTTCCCAAAGTGGGTTCCGCGGAACCCTGGAGTGCCATGGAGATATACGAAGGATGTCGCGTCGTGTCCGTGACATACAACTTTTATAAGTAGTTAAATAAAAAAGTATAATGATTACTTATGAAAGTCATTCGGTTTCATACATTTCACTTTGTTAAAAACGTAACACGAAATGCCATTTCGAACCTTACATAGTTTTGATCTCAGAGAGTCAATCCACTAGAAATCATTAAAACAAGTGAACTCAAAAGAATTGAAAAGAAAAAAAAATGCCTCATACATTATTTTTTGCGCCATTTTAAATTTACTTTGTAGCCGTTTTTCGACCAAAAACATGTTTTACGCAAAAATTTATCCAACTCCGTTAATTATACAGCTATCAAACCAAAATAAAATCCAGCATCATTAAAATGATGGCCTAAATATGTTTCTGTTACTCAATACTATAAAAGATGTCAAAAAGGTGAAGAAAAATATTCACAACTACAAATTAAAAATTGCCATAAAATACGAGTTTTTGTGCTGCAAAATTCATAAAAGGAGGAGAGTCTCAGCTTTTTTT
Organism: Uloborus diversus; assembly: GCF_026930045.1. Taxonomy (NCBI): domain Eukaryota; kingdom Metazoa; phylum Arthropoda; class Arachnida; order Araneae; family Uloboridae; genus Uloborus; species Uloborus diversus. The sequence continues at coordinate 33,053 of NW_026559011.1, forward strand.
TCTTTATAGATATAATGTAGGACGACTTGTTAGAAAAATTCTAAGCTTGAAAACTCCTTTCCTTTTTTTTTTGTACAATATTTCAAAAATAGCAAAAATCGTATTTTGGCGAAGTTAAAATCAAATATTTTAAAAGACTGAGTGAAAACTTTGATAGCAATTTGATGACAGGGACTCAACTGTACTAGAGTTATAGTGCATTAAGGTTGGCCAAAGATTGCATAATATTTAGCGTCGTTAAAGGTAATAATCCACCTTTTAACTTAAATCTTATAAGATCTGAGTGTGTTTCAAAAATATAGTAGGTGTTCATTTCATCAAATTATATGTTAAATGTATTATCTACTCAAAGTATTGAAAACTTTGAAATTCCGGTGCACTGTTTCTCTTATTCTTCGCTTTCTGTCCCTAAATCATTTTTAGTCATTCTCCCTTATAACTTGACATTCTATTAGTTGGTTTGCATATAGCAATAAAACTGTTAAAATACTTTTTTGAAAGCAAAGTTCAAAAATATATTGATATAAGACTTAATAGCACAGCTCTTTATTCACACTCAGAAAGGAAATAACAGCTACTGACAGGGGCGTGCACGGGGGGTGGGGAGGGACACCTGTTGGTACTGACCCGAGCCTGAAGGGGTCCCAATATTTTGTAAGCTAGGGGTGAAGTATAGAGGCAAATAATGTAGAGGGAGCCAAGAAAAGTTATTTGTGACGGGCCCCAAAATTTCTGTGCAAGGTCCTGGCTACTGAGACCAACCTTACCTTGAAATACACAAAATTAACAGTTACTCACAACGCTAAAGTAAAAAATGGTTAAACTCAAAAGTGCTTTTCGTTACCATAGCAGATAACAGATAATATAGATAAGCTCTCATCTCAGGCTATAAATTAAAATATAGTGCAGACGATAATAAACTACTAGCTGCGTCGCCCGGCTTTGCACGGTCCACCTCGAAAATAAAAGTTATGTCAAGTGACGCGAGTTCAACACTCAAGCTTGAACCAAAACAAAAAAAAAGTCAGTGAAATTTTGAGGCAGATTGCGGAAAAAACCCCACAAAGTAACATTCTTAATCCCCTTATTACAGGAAAAGCCTCAAAACGAAAAGAAGAATTTTAGCTGTTCATATTAGAGAAAAAAGAATGGCAACAGATCTTTCATCTCAATGATTTTCTTCACGCTATACATCTTAATAAAAGCATTGTGGTGGAAAGTTGAGATGAATCACTGAATAATAATTTGAATGGAGGAAAGCCTTTGAGAAATAGCGATTTTATGTCGAAATCTAAGTGCCATAGTTAATAGTTTTTAATTGATATCTCCGCTAATTATTATTGGAGGATTATGTTAAATAGCCAAACATGAGCACGGGAAAAATACGAATACATCGATACCTGGTTCGATGGTCAATTCACTGTCGTCCGGGAGAAGAAGTTTGGACATACATAGATACATACGCTCAGTTTTTAATTATATAAGATTTTTAAAGACAACTTAACTGGAACAATAATTAAATAAAATAATTGTTCAGTCTGGAATATGGGAGAGAATTTATCTAAACATTTATTTATTTATTTATTTAGCGCAAATTTCTATCGCCTGAATTTAGTTTATTGAATCACAGAAAATATAAACAGCAATATGATTTTTAAAAAATATATTTATTATATTTTTATATATATTCTTCACAAAGTTTACCCATTCTATTTCAATTATTTATTTTCTTATTTTTTGTGCAAATTTCTATTGTATGCATGACAGCAACTTTTTTTACTGTTAAATATTTGGAAAGTAGAATTTTTTTATGAATTAATGTTAAACTTTGTGTGCGCACAATACCATATTTGGTCAACTTTGATACACTGTAACTCTGGTACCAGTGGAGTCTCAGTTACCAAACTTTCATCACAGGTTCGTATTATAAAAGTGTGTGTTATCTGCAAGTTATTTTATTTCACTAAGTCTTTTTCGAGGTATTTCCCTTCAAACTTCGCTAAAATACATTTTTTGCCATTTTAAAAAGAAAAAAATGTACAAAGAACAGGAAAAAAGTTTTCAAGCTTAAATATTTTACACCAAGTAGTCCTACCTTATATCTACACAAGAAAAAAATACTGATACTCTCCTCCTTCTACTAATTTTGCAGCACTAAAACTCGTATTTTATGGTAATTTTCGGTTTGCAGTTGAGTTTTTTTTCTTTACCTTTATCACTATTTAAATAGTATTGAGTAATAGAAACATATCCAGAGCATCACTCTAATGATGATGAATTTTATTTTATCTTGATAGCTGTAAAATTAACTGAGTTAGATGCAAATAGTAATGACCAATGTTTTAACGCTCAAAATTAGCAGCTTACTGCATACACGTGTTTCAGAGTTAGAGGGAATTCCTTTTTCAAGAAAACTTAGTGAACTTTTGGATGTAAAGACATCCGACAAAAGCCACGTGAAGGAACAATAGACCGCTTAAATAGTAAAAAGAGAAAACTAACAAAACAAAACCAAGACAAATTGGAACTGAGAGTCGAAATTTATTGCATGATTCTATTCAAGAAAAAGCCGTTAAGCAATAACTTTCAAAAAAAAAAAAAAAAAAAAACCCATTGTAATAAATTTTACACACAAAATGAAACAAGTTACAAAGAAAAATTGTAGCATATTTAATTGAAACATTGAGTCGAAAGGTAGAATGAACGAAAGGCAAGAAAAACCTAAAAAATGTGGGAAAACAGCTAAAAAAAATTGTAAATTATGTGCAGCTGGTCAACATCAGTTGCCAGAACAAGAAATAAATTTCGTTGTCTAAATCCTATACTGTTACACAGTATGAGATCTAGAAAATTGATCATTTTTTCAAAAAAAGGGGGGGGGGGTAGTTAATTTTCCGTCAACCAGCGGAGTTTGCGGTTTAATTACAGGAAAACTAAAAACACTTGGATTCGACAGGATTTATCAAACATTTGTGATTACTAAAAAGTATTGATTCTTAAAGAAAGTTAAATATTATGAGATTTTACCTCTCGAAAGTTAAGGATCCTCGTACTACAGCACATTTCTTGTTTCTGATGACACAAAAAATAATCCAATAAAAGGGAAGCTCATTTTAGTATCAACAAGTATTCATTTCATCTTTATACATAAAGGGCTAATCTCTGTCCGGATGTCCGGGGTAAACTTCAAAACTAATGGAGGAATTTTAACCATTTTTTTTACCATAGATAGCTACATAATCGGGGAACAACTTAGGCTATAATTTATTGCTAAAAAACTTAGTTTAAGAACGTCGTGATCGAAAACAGTAAATGTCATGTAATTTCCACATAAAATGATTAAAGATTAAACCCACAGACTAATAATGAGAGTAGACCGAGCTATGGCAGCACTTTTGCTGCTCATAAACCAAACCATGTGACTGGCGGATATCCTAGCAACAGCGGGCGTTGATCATAACAGACGATCGAAAATAAAATAAATTAAATTCAGAAATAAAATAAATAGAATTGATGGCACACGGAAGAATGATCTTTTACGGAGTCCGATTTGTAAATTTGTTATTCTTAGTTGTAAATATTTTGCTAATATTGTGAGTTTTTCGTTTAGATAGTATTGTGCATTTTCTTTATTCAATTTCAATAACTCTCTAAGCAATTAAACATGCAAGCGCCCAAAAACAATCGGTAAACGGTAAGATTTTTACCTACAATTTCAATTTAAGATACCGATTAGTACATTTTTGCGTTAACGCAAAACGTTTACGCCATTAAGTTTACGCCAACGCTGATGTAGCAGTTCCAAATGAAATAAAAGTTACTGAAAACTGTGATCAAAAACTAATTACTAATGTCAAAAAAAATACATAACTAAAAGAAAAACGGTTCAATCCGTGCACTTGGAAATTTTTTTTTAATAAAAACACATTACGTGTTAAAATACATATTTAGTGTCAAACTATAGATAATCCTGCCATCTAGCAACCATGCTGCCGAAGTTTTCGCCAAGCCTCCCACCAGTCACATGATGTATCTATGAACCAATTTTTAGCCTAATTTCCAGGTAAAAGTCAGAAAAAGAAGAAAAAAGCATGAAAGAAGGCTTAATGCATCTTAAAAATGTCGCGAAAAACAAAAAAAAAATCAAAAATAAAAAAAATAATTCAATAAATATCGAAAAATTAAAAATTGGAGAGTAGGGTATTGAGATGGGGAAAAATGTCTGTCGGTCCGTCGGTCTGTCCCCCCCCCCCCCCTAATAACTTTTGAATGACAAGTCCAATTCGAACAAACTTTTTTTTGTTAGAAAGATCTCGGCGAGGACACCTCAGTCCCATATTTCACTTTTTGATTTGAACTATTTTTTGTTCAATTTTGAACAGTTCAGAAGAAACTTAACATTAGCGCCTACGGGGAAACTGAAAGTCAATGTAGATTCCGTACTTGAAGGCAGATTTATTTCAAATAAATTTTGTTGGAAATAGCTATTGACGCCAAACTCCAGACTCCGACTCTGAGAATTTAGAGGCACCTGACTCCGACTCTGACTCCTGTGCCCGACAATTAATCGGAATCCGACTCCCCGACTTCGACTCTGACTTCGTAGCTTTGGCAAAAATTTATACACAGAGGACAAATGACTGACTCCGATTCTTGGATATTCGTCTCCAACTCCTTTATCCCAAAATAAGATTGACTCCGACGCTATGGTTTTCACTGTGACATAATTATTGTTGATATGATTTGTTTTTATTTTCACGCTAAAGTTTTAATTTAGGTATTCAGTTTTCGGCGAATAAACTCAAAGTCATTTATGTTTCTACATAACGATATGCGCAGACGATTTTTTTTTTTTTTTTTTGACAATGAAAAGTATTTCTTTAAGTTGACATTTTATTGTTTTTATTTATTTTGGTAAGTGCATTAATTCATTAAAAAAATTATTTTTGGCAACAGGGGAAAAAGAAACTTTTTTTTTTTTTTTTTGATATGATGTATTTATTTTAATAGGCTTATTAATTTTAATTATTATTTTTTGGTTTTGAAAGCTGTTAAAGAATTTTTTTAAGGGAAAAAGTGTATTAGCTGCTTTGTTTAAAAGGAGCTCCTTTTTTTAAAAAACTTTTTTTAGATGTGTGAGGAATACTTTGTTCCTAGAAATTAGCAAAAATATGTTTGAAACAATTTGCGATTTTAGCTATTTTTGCGAATATTGACCAGGTACTAGAAAGTAGTATGGGTAGAAAGTAGTACGGGAAAGTAAGCTCGTATAGTTTTAGACGGAACTTCTTGTTTTATCCGCAAGTCTTGGAAAGCTCGGTCTACTCTTATTATTAGTCTGTGATTAAACCCATTGTTTCGAAAACTCGTTGCCTAACAACAGGAACATTAAAAGTAATCATAATGTAAATTTTGAATCAAGGCCTCTCTGGAGCAAGCATGATATTTATTGCTTTTTTAGAATTTGCATCCTTATCTTTATACATAAAGGGCTACTTCTGTCCAGATGTCCGGGTTAAACTTCAAAACTACTGAACGGATTTTAACCATTTTTCACCATTGATAGCCACATTATCAGGGAACAACTTAGGCTATAATTTATTGCTAAGAATCTTAGTTTAAAAACGGCGTGATCGAAAACTGTGAATGTTATGTAATTTCCACATCAAATGATTAAAGATTAAACCCATTGTTTCGAAAATTCTTTGCCTAACAACAGCAACATTAAAAGTAATCATAATGTAAATTTTGTATCAAGGCTTCTTCGGAGCAAACATGAGTCTAAAGTAATTTAAACATTTGGAAACTCACTTTTTGCACACATAGGTAAACATAGTAGAGAACATTTTTTCTTTTTTTTTGTGTGTGTAGTATTTAAGTAAATAAAGCGCACAGTTTTTTTTTTTTCGTGATCTTTGTTTTTGTTAGATATATTTTGGAAATTCTTCAAATATGACCCAGGCAACGCCGGGTATTTTTGCTAGTCTTTATACATAAAGGGCTGATCTCTGTCCGGATGTTCGGGGTAAACTTCAAATCTACTGGAGGGGTTTTAACCATTTTTTCACCATAGATAGCTACATAATCGGTGAACAACCTAGGCTATAATTTATTGCTAAAAAACTTAGTTTAAGAACGTCGGGATCGAAAACAATAAATGTCATGTAATTTCCACATCAAATGATTAAAGATTAAACCCCTTGCTTCGAAAATTCGTTGCCTTACAACAGGAACATTAAAAGTAATCATAATGTAAATTTTGAATCAAGGCCTCTCTGGAGCAAGCATGACATTGCTTTCTTAGGAATTACATCCTCATCTTTATACATAAAGGGCTACTTCTGTCCGGATGTCCGGGGTAAACTTCAAAACTACTGGACGGTTTTAACCATTGTTTCACCATAGATAGCTACATTATCAGGGAAAAACTTAGGCTATAATTTATTGCTAAAAGCTCAGTTTAAAAAAGTCGTGATGGAAAACAGTAAATGTCATGTAATTTCCACATCAAATGATTAAAGATTAAACCCATTGTTTCGAAACTCCGTTGCCCAATAACAGCAACATTTAAAGTAATCATAATGTAAATTTTGAATCAAGGCCTCTCTGGAGCAAGCGTGATAATTATTGCTTTCTTAGGAGTTGCATCCTTATCTTTATACATAAAGGGCTACTTCTGTCCGGATGTCTTGTGTAAAGTTCAAAACTACTGAACGGATTTTAACCATTTTTTCACCATTGATAGCTACATTATCAGGGAACAACTTAGGCTATAGTTTTTTCCTTAAAAACTTAGTTTCAAAAAGTTATGGTGGAAAAGGAAAACAGTAAATTTCATGTAATTTCCCCATGTTATGATTAGATATAAATCCCATTGTTAGGAAAATTCGTTGCCTAACAACAGCAACATTAAAAGTAATCATAATGTAAATTTTGAATCATGGCCTCTCTGGAGCAAGCGTGATACTTATTGCTTTCTTAGGAGTTGCATCCTTATCTTTATACATAAAGGGCTACTTCTGTCCGGATGTCCGGGGTAAACTTCAAAACTACTGGACGGATTTAACCATTTTTTCACCATTGATAGCTACATTATCAGGGAACAACTTAGGCTATAATTTATTGCTAAAAAACGTAAAAACGTTGTGATAGAAAACAGTAAATGTCATGTAATTTTCACATCAAATGATTAAAGATTAAACCCATTATTTTGAAAATTCGTTGCCTTACAACAGCAATATTAAAAGTAATCATAATGAAATTTTTTAATCAAGGCTTCTCCGGAGCAAACATGAGTCTAAAGTCATTTAAACATATGGAAACTACTTTTTGCGCTCTTAGGGAAACATAGTAGAGGGCATTTTTTTTCTTTTTGTGTGTGAGTGTGTGTGTGTACTATTTAATTAAATAAAGCGCATGGTTTTCTTAGTGATCTTTATTTTTGTTAGACATATTTTGGAAATTCTTCAAATTTTTATATGTTTCAATTGGCGCTTTCGTTTCTAAATGAATACTCATTCGTTCTTTATACTTATTGCTGTTTTACTTTTGTGAGTAAAGAAGCAGCTCAAATTTTAACCACATCAAAGCGGTGTGTTTTGAGTTCTTTCAGTTAAAACAGAAAACGAAAGAAAGTAGCGATTGTTTCTCACAATTATTACTGACCCACGCAACGCCGGGTATTTATGCTAGTAATACAATAAAGTGAAATGTAACCTCACTATTCTATTCTAGCATTAACCGTTTGACTGCCATGCCCATCTTTAAGTGATAACCAGTGATTTTTTCCTTCTGGACACTGGCTATTAGATGTGAATGTCCGTATCCTAACAGTTGCCTCGTAGTGAAAATTTGCAATTTTGATAGAGCCGTCAAAGTGTTAATGGTTTGATCAGCAATAGTTCTTTTATGAATAAATTTGGCTTTTTCTGAAAATGTATGGCACAGCACAGAGCACCGAATAAAAGATGAGTATTTTTGGTAATCAAGGACTGTGGCCATGTTCAGTATCTCATCGCTAGTTTTTAAACTTTGTTTAGAAATTATCCTTCTTCTCTTTTCGAGTTTGTGTGATCTATAGTAGGTTATGGATGAAAGTTATTATTTTTCATAGTTTTTTATTATCTTCTCTGTTTTTCAAAATTAAAACTAACAATTGTAAAAGAACACAAATAAATCGGAACTCAAACTATACCATAATGAACAACAATCTATCATAAAACCATGCAAAAAAAAAAAAAAAAAAAAAAAATCGAAAAAGAAAATAAAGGCTCTCAATCGTAATATTTAACAAATACGCTAACAAAATTTGTATCGCTAAGAAAAACATTTATTTTGGAACAAAAAAAAAAAAAAAGAAAATGAAAAACATTCTAAATGACTTTAATAAAACCCCCATTAGGGCAAAGAGAATGATTTCTAAAAGTGCCTGCTAGGATAACAATAAGTATTTTCAAATAAGGTAAACGCTCCTTCTAAAAATCCTTCCTAAAAATATAAGAAAGAAAAAATCCTTTACAGGATAAGAATAACTTCTGAAGTAACGTCAACAGTCCCTCTATAATTCTCGAATCAAATGACATTTGTTCCTCAAAATCTACTCCAGCGTCAAGACAACGACGAAGAAATTACATTAATAGTCAAGCTGAAAGTTCCAATGAAAATAAAGAAAACCGTTCAATTATCTATATACTTAAAATAAAATGCTACCTTGAACGTGGCGCTTCAGAAAATAGATAGTCACGAAAAAAGAAACAAAAGACAAACTTTTAAATCGTATGAAAAGTCTCAGATGCGCGATTAAAAACAATCATTATAATTTCATTTGTTTACACATGCACTATATATGTGTGAGACTGCCGTCTGGTCAGTAGCAATACCAAAATCACACAGTTGCTTTGTGATGCCGAGAATTTGAACCTGAATGTTTTTTATTCCAAATTTGACTTTCTTATTCCGCTTCTTAGCGGAAACCTCTGCTAAATTTTAATATGGGAATTAAATATACATGTACCCCAAATAGCTTATTATTGAATATCTCTTGAAAGCTCTGATTTTTTAACACAAATTGAAAATCATTTTAAGCTCTTATTTAAATAAAAACATTAGTGATAAACGTTTTCAGCGAGTTGTGTTTTTCTTTGTTAATATAAAGTGCATACATTACTCCACATTTTCCATTTTTATATCCATTTATTCTGCCCCAGACGAAATTTGAATGGTCTTATGCCACAGTAAACTTTGATTTTCTTTAAAGCACATGTCAATATGTTGCAAGTGTTGCGTTTTGTTCTGTCCTTATAATGTAAACATGGAAAGTATAACTTGATACTGCTTTCATAGTTTATAAAATACAAAATCGTTTTACGTGTATTTTTCTATATTAATTAAACTTTGAATCTTTTCATTTAAATATATACATTATAGAGTATGGTTCATTCTGGCGTAAGGCTATCCATTTGTTCTTTGTTTGAAAGTTCGAAGTTTGAAAGTCAAAACGGGAGCTTTATAGGTGTTTTATTTTCCGCCATCCAAATAGCTTTCTGTGATTATTTTGCAAATAATCTAAGGTATATTACCCTATTACTCCTTAAAGTTCATCGCATCTTGTTTCTTTTTTGCACTCAACTACTATTTTGTGTAACTTTTAGAAGCTTAGCTCAAAGTCACTGGATTTCCAGAGGAAGATTTCCAGAAACTGATGTCATTTTGACAGAAATGTTTAAGGACTGCTATCCTTATTCTACACTGTTCTGCGCTAGAGGCGCTAAATAAAAAGAACGAGAATCAGGCTGGTTTACAGTAACTTTGCACGCGATAGGTCCGTAACTTTGTTATAGTGCATGTGGAGCAGTTTTATTCATGGTATCTAATCAACTTTTTTTAATATGTCTCAAAGTTAATAATTTGAAAAAAAGGGGGGGCGAAATGTGGCAATTTTTTACCCTATAGGTTTTATTTTGACAGAAATTTCGCTGTGTTTTTTCTTACTCTTTTCTATTTGATACGTAATTACTGATTTCTTAAGATAATTATCAAATATTGTTTTAAGAAGTTCTTAAAAACAGTATTCCGTTTCTTCATTTTACAATAAAAAATTTTGTAGGAGATACTTAAGTTACATTTTCCATTTACAAGTCATCGTTTGTCAAAAAATTAATAAATACATAAATAAAATATGCAAGTATTTTTGCATTTTCATTTATCATCCAAAATCTTTAAGAACCATGCTAAAGTTCTCTAACTAACTTTTTTTTGTACCCAAGATCTAATCTGACCTACGGTCGAAGGTCAAATATCAAATATTTTATTTCAAATTTAAAAAAAAAATTAAGAGTTTTTTTATTTCTTGTTTCCAAAATATTTTTTTCATATTAATTACATCTTTCAAGTTTGTAAAATTATTGAAAATTTTAGCTTATAGAGCCACATAGCCATTAATATGTAATTGGCTACACAGCTGATCATCTTAGTTGGCTAGCTGTAATATAAAATAAAATTTTCTATCTTCAGCGAATCTAAAGTTTTAAAAAGGGGGGAAGTTAGTGTCACAGCTTCACATTCTGTACTAAAAACAGTCGTTTACCTCTCAACTTACTTAACTGAGGATTGAATTTGTTCTGGTCTAATACGCAAAAAATATATATGTTTGTTTTATTGGTTTAATTTTAATTCAACGAGTAAGTTTTCACCAACGAATTTGCGAAAACAAAACTTTCTATTAGAGTCTGAAAGAAAATGACGCCATGTTAAAGGGGTTTCTTGGAAAATTCAGATTGCGTTGGTATAGGGTATAGTATGGGAAAAATGAAACATATGGTGAATGGGGAAAGTAAAACTTACCAGACTTAGTGGTGATTTCTGAAACTATACTAATGATGAGTGAAGATTAAGATAAAGAAGACGTTCTGAGAGTTAATCGTGCTTCCAAACTTCTGTGTAGGCATCATCACGGTTTGAAGACCACTCTGAAAAAAAAAAGTTTTCTGAAGTTTGGAGATCTTATGTTTTGCTCAAATGTAAAGTAACTGGTTTTAATATGTCGAGCAGGATGGTTACAAAACACATGAATCTCATCTTCCTAGCTATTTTCAATGTGCAATTTAGGTATTTCCATTACTCTTCTACATGCTGTACTCTGAGGTAAATGGGTACAACTTAGTTTTTCATCTTACTTTTTTTTTTTTTTTTTTTTGAAGATTTAAATTTTTATGTTAATTACATTTGAGTGTAATTTACATAAAATTTGCACATAATTTAGCTTTTCGTATGATTTTTCTTTTTATAGGAATTTTCGATCACATTTGGAGGATTCCATGGGTCGACTTATAGGCAGCAGGTTGAGTCTCATTAGTGTAGGACTGCAGTTCTAAACTGATTGTGTATGTTGCAATTATCTATCGACAACAACCTCTTGGCAGGGCCGAATTTATCTCCACACCGCCCCTACGCAGATCTGAAATCCGCCGCCCCCCCCCCTCATAAAAAAACAATTTAAAAAAAAGATGCAAAATTTCCGTGATTGGATTTAAAAAAAAAAGGGCAAAGAAAGACCTCTCAAAAAAACTCCATTTTTGGAAAATTTGGCGACAAAATTGTAAGATTGATGTATTTTTTCTTTTCAAAATGTTTAAAATTGTTTTTTAATGATGTTTACTGGTCCTTTCGATTAGGTGTTATGAATGTATGATATTCGTGCATACTCCTACTTTATCATTTGACAAATTGAGAATTCTTTTCATCTCTGAATCAACGATTTAAATAATTTCCTCTTTGTTATTACGTTCAGTTACTTCACGTTTCGTAATACTCCTGATTGCTCGATGGTATTTCACTTGTCAATTGTTACTGGATTATCTAGCAAAAAAAGCAAAGATTCCGCTTTTGAACACTGACCATTTGAAAAATAAACTCCTTTTTGTTCTTAGATTTTTAACTAAGTATGTTTTCTTTTTATAAGATTTTCCGCTTTTTTCGATCGTCACTCATTTTCATTTGCTGCACAGACTTCATATATAAATAGTGTAGCAGAGAAAATACACGTCAATCAGTGAAGAAACCGTAATTGAATAAACTTTACTATGACACTAAAAATCATTGTCCAACTCCAATCTTGTTGGAGCTTCTGGTCAACCGCAATGACGCTTGCTTTTCTTCAATCGACATCGCTTTTAGTCTTCACACTTACTGTTCAACACACATCTGTTACCATTCTTGAAAATTATTTCATTTTCATAAGATGAGTAAATGTAAACATTATTCAATTACAAGAAAAGGATATCACTATGGAAATTGAAAGAATGCTAGTAGTTCACTTCATGAGTAATAATAATTTTAAAAAGTAAGCTTACAGCAAAATTTGTCGCCCCTGAAAATTTTGGCGCCCTGGGCAGCTGCCTACTCTGCCTATTGAGAAATTGGGCCCTGTCTCATGGGGGAAAGAAAACGGTTTCCATTCAACCTCTTGTTTCGGGGCCGAAAAGAAACACGCTGAGGAAATGAAAATGATTTTTTATTAACAAACAGTTATAAAGTCTCATCCCTTTTGAAGCAAAACGATCACATACTTAGTATCAAATATTCACTAACTTAAACTTTAACCCCTAACTCAAGGTGCAACAAGCCAAATTGGAGAGAAAAGAAGCTTCAGTTTTTCCTAATACAATACTAGTAACATGTCCAGAAGGTTTCAGGAAAATTGAAGGTGTCACTTATTAAGCTGCATTCACTTTGTCCAGTTTTGAAAAAAATGGCGCTTAATCATTTCTTAAAAGTTACACGGCTTACATATTTCATTTCACTCATTAAGATTTAAAACACTCGTAGAAAATATTTTCGTTTTGTCAGGGTGTCCAGAAAAATCTTTATAGCTCCAAACATTAATAACAAATTTACTAACGGTTGAAATGAATCGCATTTTGCATCAAAAGGGTGGAAAATATCAAAGTTTTCTTCTGCTACTAATAGTCTAAAGTAGAGGTCGCTAGTTTTCAAACCATTTAGGAAAAGGGAAGAAAAGGACGACTGCGCAGGAGAAAGCGCAATGTGTATTCTGGTTAGCCGAAAGAAAGTCACTGGACTGGCGGTTACATTGGGAAGAAATGTCTGCAGGATGAAATATAAAAATTGCTCAAACGTCACACTTTGTTACTATTTACAGGCATAATTTTTTGGCGCGGTCATCGGCGACTATCTTTCGGTAACCAAAAAAAGAAAAGCACTGCACATTTTCCTGTGCAGTCACCATTTTCTTTTCTTGGCTCAATTACCTACAATAGGGAAGTTTTCGATTTTTCAATATTCTTTTTATATGATAGAGTAACATGTATGAACATCATAGGTGAAAAAATATTTGAGATACGATAAGTAGTTTTTTTTAAATTAATTTTTAAAGTTCAAGCGCTTGTGACGTCAAATGGCATAGGAAGTGACGTCATGCGCTCTTCCGATAGAGGAGAAACCGAAGGACGTGCATTCGACTTCGAAGACGAAACGTAAAAGGCTTTCTCCTCGCATTTAACTCCTCGCGTTTAACTCCTCGCGTTTCTGGAACATTAAGCCTCTCATCCTCTCGGAAATATTCGAATATCATCATTGATGTTACTTGAGGAAGATTACTTAGATTGTACTTTAACGAATCTGGCCTCCATAGTGTGTTCAAAACGATTATTGAATTTCTAAAAAATAAAAATATCAGTGCACTCAAAATTGTCAGTAGCGAAAACAAGGGATCTTCGGCGGAAGGCTGCCCATGAGTGCCCTGTGACGTAAACTCGTGACGTTTCAGAAAAGCGCACTTTTGCGCGGGGATTTTTAAAAATTCATTAAAAAACAATCACTGTGTTTTAAAATTCGGCGATGGTGAATTTTTTAGTTTTGAGGGTCAATTAACAATAGCCAATAGCCAAAATATGAACATTTAATAGGTTGCAACTTCCCTATTGGCTAGCGCCCATTAGTTTAATTATTTAGTATAAATTCTTTCAGCGTTTGTCGTTCTTTTGCAGTAAACTGCATTTCATTTCAACTATTCGTAATTCTGCTACTAGATTTTATAATGGTAAAGATTTTTCTTGGGTGGGCTGTATATTTTTTTCTCAATAAACTATCTTATTTTCTCAATCACACTGCATGGCAAAAGAAAAAGAAAACCTTCAAAATGCGCCTTGCATAATTCTTGCTGATTCCTATGGAAAATGAAAAATGAAAGAATCCCTAAATTCAAATAACACAATATCTTTCGACAAAATTAGCATTTGTAAAACTAGTCTCGGCAGCAGAAGTCCCCCATCCCAGCTTGAAATGCCGATTGAAAACAGCAAAAATAGCAAGTAAAGCGAATCAGCATTAAACTGGTAATATAACTGTAACTAAGCACTAAGTAATGCTTAAAATATAAATGATGCAAGCAAAATATACTGTAACTAAAGTTAAAAAGATATTTTTGTGTATGAAAATTAAAGTAAGAAAAAAACAACCTTAACTAAAATAAATTTCAGATTGCTGCAGTCACATGTTTTGGGGTTGCAAGGAACCCCCTTTTAAAGGCAAAATAAGTGAGCTTATGGATGAAAAGACATCCAGAAAAAAGCAAAGAGGCAAATAAGCAAGCAACTTAAAAAGTAAAAATGGCGTATTAACAGAACACTTATGAAAAATTATTATAAAACAGTAAGGAACCAATCTGAATTCAAACAATGAGCAAAAGTTTTGTAACAGGTACGCAACTTAAGCAAGAAATTATTCAAATTGAGGAAGATTAAGCCACTAAAACAAAAACGACAATTTCATTTCCATGTCTGCAGTAATCAGCTTGTGCACTTAACGTTCTTTTTTTAAAAATTATTCTGTAGTTAGATTCAAAGTGAAAACTTAAGCAGGTTATTGTCCATTAAAAGTTGTCTTTTATTGCTTTCTCCAATTCAGAAATAATAGTGTGTTGACCTTCTTAAAAATCTGCGAAGCTCATTTCAAAGCCATTCTTTTTCTGATACCAGGGATAAAACAGTATACATTTTCCTCAAATTATAAAAATGAGACAAGTCAAGACTTACTGCATTTGTCACAAAAGGACGTACTTGGGCGTTGGTGTGACAACTCTGAGTCGTTGAGTGGGAAGACAATTTTCAAAATTGCATCAGAGTAGGAGTTCCGGCTGTGAAAATAGATATATTAGAATATAGAGTTGAAGCTTATAATCGATTAGCCAGCATAAAACAGCTTTAGCAGCTATTGATATCCAGTTATTAACAACTGAAATTTTGAATTCAATTTGATGACTCTACATATAGAACAATTGGGAAGTGAATGAACGTACAACGTTCCCCTCAGAGAAGAATGCATTTAATAGGATTTTCAAAAGGCCTAAGAGAAAATGTTGTTTGCACTGTATACCATCATAAACGGTTTAGATCTAATTTGAATCACAGTATTTACTCTTAGCTTACTGCATTAAGTTACAGATTAGAGACATGTGTGAAAATTGGATAGATTATCAATGCATACTAACTTGAATATATTGTAAAGCTCCTTCTGACAATTAAAAGAGATGGGATCATTGTTTTCAATATAAGCTCTCAGTATTAAAAAAGGTGTTTTAATTACTTTTGATGAATAAATGAGACGTAATAATTTTTCGAATCAAACAAGTTATATTAAAATATTCTAAAAAAGAATTTCTACTTAGATAAACAAAGAAAAAATAATTTTAGTTACTTTTTGTTTTAAAAAATTGTAATTGATATAAATGTGTTTATACATATATGGATTTGGAAAAGTTTTTCGAGTCGAACACATTTTTTTTTATTTTTAAAATATTTGGCATCTTTTTCATGATGTGCACCGATAAAAAGAGCAGCTTTAACTTCATAGGACTTTGACCCCCTCTAACATTTAGAAAGTTTTAAAAAGTTGAGATACATTTTAATAAAAGCATTGTTCAACAATGACTGTGACCAACAATGACTGCGACCAACAATGAACTTCCAATTGAATGCTCGCCTACATTTTAGCATGATATTTGTTCAATACAATTATTTTTCGCGTCTAATGACCTTGGAACACGTTTGATCTGATACATAAATCAGGGGTTTCTATGGATATTTAATTCTAATTTGTGCAAGCATTATCATTTAAAGATTTAAACATTAGGTTTAAAGCAAGAATGTTGATTAAAGTTAGAATAAATTAATATTTTATGGTGAATTAATAATCTTTATTAAATAATATTGCATTGTCTTTGGCTCTGAGGTCGCATACTAAATTTCAAAAGAACCCGATCACAGAAAGTAGGTGAAAATTGAGTTGAAAGATTTGAATAAGATATATAAATAGATAGATAGGGAGAGTGTTACTTAATAAAAAGAATTGAAAAATAAAAGAAAAAAAAAACATTAGATGTGAAGTTACCTACTTATCTGGGATACTAAATTTAAAATGAATCTGAATCAATTTAAGGCTCATTATTTCCGAAGATATAAATAACGTAAAAAATGTTCCAAATAAATTTCCATTTTTTCATTTTCAAAAAGCTCAGTCATCTTAACCATTTTACTCTGCCCCACATTCCCCTAATTTTTTTTAAAACTTCAATCGAAATTGTCGTGAGTATTTGAGGAAAGAAAAATAGAAAAATGTACAGAAATAAAAGAAAATTCATATGTCATATTCACTGCGACCCTATGTTTTAAACAAGCGCAGTAATGGAATACAGTATTTTTGAAACTGACTTATTGCAGTATCCTAAGCAATCGGACAAAACAGTTTTAGAGACTTACCTATTGGAAAACTTAAATGATCTCATGCTTTTCTTTCACTGATGAGGCCACTGAGAGCTCTGCTCTCATTTTGATAACTTGGGAATTTTATGGCTGAAATAAAATGATGAAAATCAAAAAGTTTGCAATGCATCTACATCAACAAAACATTTTATCGAGACACATTTAAGGAATCGCCGGATTTAAGAAAATTACCAGTATTCAAGAAAATTTTGAACTTTCGATACATATCTACACATTATTAGGTTCTTAAACGTAAATAATGTGTGCAAAATAATAATAACTTCTAAATGAAACATACAGAACCAGCCTAGATAAGACACAGTTAAGACATTCAGTCAGACGTTGATCTTACTAATAAATATCAAAATATTTTATTAATTCAAATAAAGTCACAACTAGCCTCGATGAGTGTTCATCATTAGTTTTCAATCGATTCTTTGGAGAACTTCGTAATTAGCCGTCATGATTGAAGCGAAGAACATTCTATTTCTATCATAAATGTTCCATTACGCTCTTCGAGCTTTAAAAGTAATCAACTCCAGATCTCATTCAGATCTATTAAAATACCAAATTTCGTTTGAATCTCTGCACTATCTTTAAAAGTAGATCAAAAACCTGGACATAAAAATTTTTTCATCGGAATTCAACTACATAATTTCTATGTACATCAATGAGCTATTTTTTGTTTTACGGGATCCACATTTAACAGATAAGAAATTTCCGACTGTCCAAGAGATACTTAAAGAGAAAACCGAATAGCCCTACTTCCTTTGGAGCGTTTGAAACCAGTATACAATAAGTCCTTGCATTACCTTTGCAAGGATGACCTTGCAAAGGTTACCTTGAGATACAGCAGTCACATTCAACGGAAGAAAAGGTCACCAATAGTGATTAGTTCTCAAAACCGTTTAACTTCATTTTTTAAAATGTTTTTATATTCTTATACTGAGTTTCGATGAGTTTCATTACTCTTTGTATTAGAGTGCTTTAAGAAAAAAATCAATAAAAAGTGTTCACTAGCATTCAAATACAACCACAAAACACGTACTTAAACGAACCATTTTCCAAAAACTGATAAAAAAATTTCAGCGTCCTCTAACACGGGGAGATCCTCCCTGAGACGGGTAAATGAATGTTTTGCATTCTACGCATACTGGTTCTCTGATTTTAGTTTTATTTTTGCGTTAACTAAAAAAGTAAAATACCATACATAAAATACAGTGCAGTGAAACCTGTGTAAGTTGACCACTTGCGGTGCAGTACTTTGGTGGTCATCTTAGACAGGTGGTCAACTTATGAAGGGGGTAATGATTTTTTGATTTTTTTTTTGGCATTTCGTGCACTATGTATTCATTTTTTGATTGATTGACACTTACTCTTTCTGTTCAACTCATTTTCATTGTTTAGTATTACTTTGAAACACTAATTTGAAATGTTATTCAAATATTTTTAGAGATCATTTTCCCAGAATGAAGTATAATGTGTCATGCAAATTTAAAATTTCAATAAATTGATCAAAAAAATCTTATTGTTTATAAAAAGTTACTCATTTGATATTAATAGTTCCTAAAAATTCATAGCTTTTCAAATATTACAAATTTTTCTCATATACATATATAACCCCATGATGATCTACTTTTCAACAAAATAACTCCTTATTGAAGTTGGCGCACTTATTATACACTAGTTTTAGAAATTCCATATGTGTCAGCTAATTTTCTCTGGCTTTCTCCCTTTTCAATTAATTTTAATGTTTCATACTTTTTATCAATCTCAAGTTCAACTAACTTTCTTTTTGAATTCATTTTATGTAAATATATAACACAAAGAGCAACAAGCTGGACTCTTATAGTTCAAAAAAGCAGTTGAAAATAAAAATATATCTCTAAATCTCTTTCACCAGAAATACTGCAATGCAAGTAACTTTACTCTTTAGCACAATTCCATTCTTGCCACAAACTATTGCAACTGGAAAAAAATACTTTGTACTTTTCTATTGACACATGTTTTCATAAAGAAAAACAAGTTTGGGGAATAAAAGAGTTCTTAACAGTTTTCCCATTTGGTTAAACTCAAAAGGAGGTTTAGTTATGCTGCTGTTTCATTTAGTTAGTAAAATGCTTGTCTGGTATCAAAAATATTCTTCGAAAGCTATAAAAAAATAATAAAATAAAAAATTTCCTAAGTAAAATTTTAAAAAATAAACCAAGTGGTCAACTTACAAAGGGTTTTTTACAATACTCTAAATCAAATTTGGTGTTCATTAGTGGTCAAGATAGAGAGGTGGTCAAGTTACATAAGTTTTCCTTCATTATATAACATAGGACTAATTCCGTTCCTGACAAAAGCGGTCAACATAGACAGGTGGTCAACTTTACAGGTTTCACTGTATTTCTATATTCTTTTGACATAAGTAGTATAACTAATTATGTATTACATACTTTATCACAGTCTCTTGATAGTGAGTGGACGGTATAAACGAAATTTAGTAAGAACTCCGCTCTACTTCTGAATCCACATCTGCACAGCACAACCTCATTTATCCAGACTAACTGGGACCACAGGCAATCTGGATGAACGAGAAATCGGATGATGAGGGTAGTATGGATAATAAGCAAAACACATTCTGAAAAGAGAAGACTTAGCTTTCATTGCAGTAAAAAAGAATGCTTTGTTACAAATGAAGGCTCCCAAGCACTTTGATCATTTACAGTTCAGCTGCAGTCGTGTCGGACTGATACTCCGAGCATAGCACGTTATTTCTTTAACTTACTGTAATTTATTTCACGACCTACGCGGCAGTTGTACGCTGAATCAAAATGAAAAGCAAACATTTGGCATTTTTATAATTCTATTTTTGCAATCTTATTTTAAAGTTTTTAAGCGTATATTTTTTTAAACCTAGAATTTGGATCCGAATGAACGGAAGATCCGGATAAACGGGGGTCCAGATAAACGAGGTTTTACCGCACTTTAAATTCTGAGCTATGTTTAACCCATGAGAATGATTCACCTTTCGTATAGTGAATGTACAGGTTGTTTATAAAGTTTTGCACCGATAAAGGGAGTTCAGCATAAATTTTTCTTGACAATATTAACACACTTCTGCGCGTGTATCTTTCGTAGCTATGAGAAGATGCAGACATTTTTCAACTTTACACCAGATAATACAGGGCGACCTGAATTTACATTATGGAGATTGTATGTAGGATAACGGCACCAGAAGCAGACATTGGTCCAGTAACAGACAGCCGTTAAGTTTGGGTTTAAATAACAAATGTTTTAAGCGGGTAAAACTGATGTTGCTGCTGCCCGTGAATACGGTGCAATCATCTAATGTTATCAGAATGAATTTTATGAGCCAGTTGGTATTTACAAGGCAGTGGTGGAAGGTTATAAACAGCCACCACGAGGTCTGCAGGTGATTCATGTTCATTTGAGTTTAATAATCTTTTGGATCTAAAAATAAAGAGCTTTTGCACGTTTTGAAGAGAAAATAGGATTTGTGTCCATTACTCACCCTTTCCTCATCCTATCTGTTGCTGGGTATCATCAGAATTTTCGGTGTCTGTTACTGGGGATCGAAACTTTTTTTCAAAATTGAGCAAATAATAATAGAATTGACTCATTCAGAGGACCCAGAAGCAGCCAAAAGTTAGATGAGATGTAGGTGCACGAGAGAAAAATAGTTTTAAAAGTCTAAATACATTAATAGGTTCAGCAGAGCGAGTTAAAATGACAGCGATGTCTTCTGTAGCTCTGAGAAGCTGCAGACGTTTTTCAAGTTTGCACCAGATACTAGCGCAGCCAGAATTTACATAATGGAGATTGTGGGTACAGATTGGTAATTTCTGTTAAAGCCAATAGTTTTGGGAGTTCAACCCCCCCCCCCCCCAATGATAGTTTTTTCTTTAACATAGAGCCCATTTTTAATTCATGCCGTTAGCTAGTATTATAACAACAAGGGTTGGCGGGACTTGAGATAGAGATCAAAATAAAACGAATCATGTCCTTAAAGATAACTGAAATAGATTTTTTTTTTAAATAAACTAAGCAGAACATGATTAAACATTCGGTACTTTATCCTATACTTTGGATGTGGATATAAGTTAAAAGCGTGAGAAGGTGATACGGCAAACGACTTTTAGTAAGCTCAGAGTAAGGGATAATAGAAAAAGTTGAGTGAAAAAGTGAATTTTCCATTCAGAAAGCATTTTTACTATCAAAACTTTAAAGCATGCAATCTTTTAAAAGCGACTTATGAAAATCGCTCATTGCGATTGGAGCAAAATCAATCTATTGCACATTTTTGGATATTTTATATCTTAATTTTTTTTTTTTGTTTTTTCTTAAATAAATGGATATTTTCAATTTACATTTTATTGCCCTGTTGCCGGAGTTCAGACAACATTACAAGCAAAAGAAGAAAAAAAAAAGATCGCAGTTCCAAACTATTTGGGTGAGACTTTTACATTACCAGAGGTTTACCAGCTGCAATATGACTATTCCAAACTCAAATTCCCTGATAAGGGTGACACTGCACTCTCTGGATGATACAACGAGTCTATTTGGGTTTTCTTTATAGTTCTGATCGTTGCAAAACTTCATCGCTGATGATCTTCAAGATGACTCGTTCCTTCAAAAACTTTACTCTTAGACAAGTGGAAAACATAAACATAATCTTTAAACTACTGAAGCTCTACTTCTTTACTTACATAATCAAAATTAGAATACAAATTTTTGAAGAAAGTATTGAAATTTTCAATGTTATATTAATGCTGGTATCCCACCCAGGGAGCAGCACTTTCGTCTCTCTTACGTATTTATATTTTTGCAAATGACACAAATACACTTACTTCTAGGTTTGCTAATGAATTCAACATACATTTTAAAGCCTCAGACTCACGTCATCTGCACCCTGACATTAGCCCGACTCCGACTCCACAATTCTGAAAGCTGGCAAATCTGCTCTCTTTCCTCAAACGGAGTAGATATTGTCACCATTCGGGGGGAAAGTGAAGGAGTCGTCTTCAGTCTCTTTCCCAAAAACGAATCACCCGATGAAAAAATCGTATATTATTATGCTCTAAAAGGTTATGACATTTTTCAATTTCCAAAATTCAGTCGGAACTTCTACTACTGAGGTAGCCAAATTTATACGGACGAAAGAAAAATACCCAAATCTTGCCTGCATTTGATTGGAAAGTTATGCAAATTGTATTAGTGGGAACTAATGGTAAAAAAACTTTTTGCCTAGTTATTTTGGAAATACGTTTGATTTTCGTATTCATAGAATGATGTTTTAACTTAGACATTCTTGTTATATGGGCAAAATGATAAGGACAATAAGATTTGTTTGTTCTTTAAAGCAAAAAAGTTTTTTTTGTTCTGCACACTACACTACGCCACAAAACGATCTACAAGCTTAGTAAGCGATTCGGGAAGTCTCATTTTATTTTTTTAGTCATGCCGTTAGGCACTAAACTTGAAGAATTTAAGTAAACAAAGTGGTTGCTTTAACCCGTAACAGGGGAGGTGAAAATGAGTGACATATCAGCGGAGGTGATATCTTAGAGACCGCTCAACTTTCAATTTTTTTAAACATCGTGCAACTCGGATACATTCCTGTAATTTCTCTTTAATGTTTTTCTCACTTCTATTAGCACTACACGGAAAACTTTTTTTTTTTTAATTTTGTATTGAAATATGCCTTTTCCGAGGAAATTTAACCAGAGCCTTTCGGTATTCCAAAGGCATCATACGCTGCAGTTAATTATTTACCACTCGTAATAAAAATGAATCTTTTATCATTTAATGATTTTATTTTAGTTTTTCAATCTACGCAGAACATTTTAATACCAAAAAAATTGATTACATCACATTACGGGAAAATTTTGACAGCCCATTAACTTCTAGTATTTCGCACCGCATTTCCAGGAATAATTCAACCCTCATTGTCCCTAGGACATCATTACGTAACTTTTGGTACCATTTCAAACAACCCCCAACCTCATCTAGAATGTTTTGCATTTTTCCACGTAACGCGGATACAATAAATGAACCTATCTCCGTGGTTCTAACGTTAAGGGCCAATGTTTACTACTGCCGAAAATTGAAACACTGAAGAGAGGTTTGGTCTCGCAGACCGCTTTTAAAGAATGCAATGAAATTTAAACCTGATGTACTCTCCAAAAGGTACTGATAATCAAGGGAGGTGTTCAAGGTTACAAAATAAAAAGCTATTCGGAAAACTCATACAATAGGGCTGAAAATAAAGTAGGGGTGGTGGGATGAACTTTCGAGCGGTCTGTGAGACCGTTCCTCCCCTGTTACGGTTTAAACACTTCACAACTTACTGTATGTCAAATAGCAACAAATCTGAATAGACAGAGATCGGTCATTTAGAGCCGTCTCAGAAATCCCGGCATATAAGGACAACAAAGAAGAACAGTAGGAAATCTGTGTCTGTACGTGTGAAACACAAGATACCGAGACGAGCTTGCTCCAAAACACCAATGTCAAGTGATATTACATGGGAATTCAAGTTATGATTCAGTTATTGAACTGTTCAACATGCTTTATGAAAAGAGAAAAAGTTTCATGATCTGAAACTAATCTCAGGACAGATTCTTAAAAATGTTTATAAGAGACCACGGGTGCGTTGTTTTTGGTGAAAAAGGGGATAATGTAATATTTTCAGATGAGAAAAAGCTTAATTAGGACGGACTACACGGTTTTTGCACTTCTAGTACGATGTTTGAAGGGAAAAAAATCTCAAACCGTACATTTGGAGGCGACTCAGTAATGATATGAGGAAGGTTCGCAACAGAAGGGAACTATACCAATGTTGCAACAAACAATGAGTAACATAATTCATTTTTGAAGAGCAAAATTAATTCTGATGCGTAATTTTGTTGTACTGGTTTTTTTAAATGAAAAACATCATTAAATAAGATTTTAAGCACTTTGTTCTAGCAGGATACTGCCTAATTACCATGAATCTCAAACCTCAAAATCATATCTTGATGCTTATTTCGCGCAATTACTGTACTGGTCAGACAAAACGCTCGATCTAAGTTTAATGGCAACTTTGCCAGATAGTCTGGCACCCTAAATCAGACCAATGGTATTCAATATCGAAAAAGTCAGGACCAAATTTCTAAGAATGTTCTTCGGTGTTCCGATAAAAGTGATTGAGAAAAAGGGGAATATTATTGATTACTTAGATTTTTCACTGCAAAATGCTCGTTGTCCTCATTTTGTTCAGTTTTAACAATGACATTTTTCATTAATCACGGCAAATCATTTATATTTTGTATTTTCAAATACTCAGCATTTCACTATGATTTCTAGCATTAAAAGGCATTTTTTGCATACATTTCACTTATTTTTTTTTAGAAATAATTTTCTTACTGTGCAATCTTTTCTGCGTGTCCTTATAATTCGAACTCCCACTGTATGGGAAATAAATCCACATCACAAGGACAAGTTCGAAATAGTAATGTTTTGATTTATACAAATCTATATGATAGCCTTTTTTATATTGTATTAGTTTGTTTTTTTTTTATTTACTGCAGCCAGTAATGTTAAAAATATACAATGAATGAATATTGAAATTTTTTGATTATAATGGTAAATTGTTTCTGTAGAAATAAAAATTTAATTTAGTGAACTTATTTTTTCTAACTAAAATGGGAAAAGAAAAAACCCTGTGCATTTTGAACTTTTACGAAATATTTTGCTTGTAATATTTTTGAAATTATTTCAAATGGTTAACTTACTAGAAGGCACTTGAAATAAGTAAAAAAATCTTAAAGTATCAAAAAATTGCGTAGTTCATAGTAGCACGAATTGAACGAATTAAAGATATCTTTGTTTGTAAAACATTTAATGCTTTATTTCCTCTTGGTTGTAAAAAAGAAAAAAAAATATGCTTCAAGCGCTTTCACTTTAAAAAATTTTGCTTGTTTTCTCACTGAAACGCATACTAACTTTTGCCCCAAATATACTTCACCAAAAAGCTTAAAGACTACTTCCTTTAGAAGCAAGGAGAATTGTAAACCATTCTTTTCTACAAAAATAGGTCTGAAAAAGAGGTGTTTAAAGATTATAAAAGCATACAATTGAAACTGTAGAAAATGGACTGCAAATAATTAATGTACTAGTGATATTATATTAGTACACGTGTAAGACCTTGGCCGTTTGTTTAACCTTTTATCTCTGCATTTGGAAACAGACGTTTTTTCTTATAAAATTGATGGAACAAAGATTTAGTTCAGTTTTAGCAAGTTCATTATGTATGTCGTAAATATAGATGGTTTTTACCTGCAAATGTTTTATTAATGTGTATTAAAGTACTGCGTTTAAATTGCACATGAGTTCTTGATTGAGTTTCAGGAATATCGATCCCGAGTAAGATCGGTTTCCAACAGAAACCGATAGTTCTTGCACGGTTTTGTATCTCCAATTTATTGTTTCTGAATTTAATAAAACAGAGTAACTGTTTTGACTCAAAATAAATGAATACATGATTTATTAACTGCGGAAATTACTCTACTCTTGCACAATGTCCAGAGCGATTAGATTTTTTTTAACAAACGCAGATGAAATGTCATTCTCCCATTTCAAAGACATAAAATTGATGTTAGTTTGCAAAAGATCAAATGTAATAGCCATGGCCATCATAGTTCCTAGCACAACATGACAGTAGCAGATTAAACTCTCCTGAGATATCTACACTAGTCATTCCCACTTCCACAATTTGGACATGAAGCTGAAGGGGAGGAATATGCTCTGTAGTCTCCGGTACCTGTGGTAAACTGCTTAGCAACCAATCACAGGACTCACAAATTTCACGTGAACGTATCCTCGTGAACTCTGAGAATTACATGGTCACAAACAAGGAATCCGGGAACCCGAGTCCGATGCCCTCTAATTAACAACTAAGTTTGTTTTATCATGAAGCATTCGTACATTGCAAATAGTTATAGCTCATTTGTTTTTCTTTTTATAAGATCCAAAGAAAAAAGTCGCACTTGAAGATGCAAGTCTAGCTTTCTGTCATTCTTTATTAAAATCAACAAATGGGAACGTGCCGCACTTTTTTTTATTTTGATGAAATTTGGTAGGTAAGATGTACCAATATTCTGTACCCCTCAACGGTTAGATTTTTTTTTTTTTTGGAAAAATTTTATTCCTGAGATATAGCAATTTTTTGCTCCGCAAATGAGTAAAATTTGCATTTTTTATCCTTTTTCAATAAACTCTAATAAATTTATTTAAATTAGTAAGAAGATCAAACACGGCTTATTTTAAAGGTAAAAGAATGAACTTTTATTTGTGCATAAAGAGAAAAGACTTAAATTCAGTCTAATTAGAAATTTTCGGTTGTCAAATCATTGTTGAAAAAGTGCTGTTTTTGTCATTTTGAGACTAAAAATGTTGATGAGGAACTTTCAGTAGAAAGCTAATGCATACTAGAACCACATAAAAAATGTTAACAATAGTAGTCCTTTATGACGAAAAAATTGTTTAAACTTAGGAAAAAATAAAAAATGGGCCTTTTCACTTCCGAAAAACGGGATACTTGTTAGATGATAAAAATTTGAAAATGCTAGAGTAAATACACGATACATTACCCTTTAAAACATCACAAAAACTGAATTTTTTTTAAGGTGTAAAAGAGATAAACTTTTAAATACAGCATTGGTTTTTGGTAAAAAAATATGTTTTGTAAATATCTATACATATAATAAAATAAGATATTTGTGTGTGTGTGGCGTGCTTCCCGGGAAAACGGTAAGGCCTAGAAAGATGAAATTTGGTATACAGTTGCGGTTTTTGCCGAAGATAAGCACCTCGGGCTTCGATTTTTGAAATTTTAATTAGAAAAAAAGTTATTTAATGTTTTATGTGTTTTTTTTTGCACTTTTTAGTACGTTTTACCTCACAGACCCCGATCCAATCGTACCACAGAAATATTTTTTATACTATAGTATAGGAAATTTAATTTTAAATATGATGAAGGAAAAATTTTTGAAGATTGACTAGTTTTTGAATTTTTTATAAATTTTTGAAAAAACCTTTAATTTGCATTTTTTCCTGGGTTTTATTTTTTTCTAATATCATCCTGCGAGAAGTATCAAAGCCTCATTTCTAAAATTTAAGTTGGTAATAGTAAAAACATTTCACCCACTTCAGAAGAAAAAAGTTCTTAAAAATACGCAATAGTGTTACAAATCCTGTAAATAGTAATTATTGTAGTAACGTAACCTGTAAATAGTTTCCCGTAATGAATATACAACCCCTTTTTCATATGGCTAAAGTATACGACCCCTATTTCCTTTTTTCATTGATAAAATTTGATAACGGTCTACGCATTTCTCGAAGCAGAAAGAATGTTGTGGAAAATACTTCGATGTTCATAAAAGCCGTTAGCGATGGGGAGTTTCGATTCAGATTCCGAACTGAGAGTGTGTATTAGCTCTGTTTATAGCGAGGCATTTCGCTGTGTTGTTTTCGTATTTGGAAGTAAATACGTGTGTAAACGTTGAGTTTACGGTGTTGTGTGATAATTGCTTAATTGCTGATGAATAATTTAGCAGTTGTTGAAGATCTTTCCTGTACATAGTGTAAATAAATTTCCTGTGTTTTTATCAAGAACTGTGTTTTCATTTCAAGAAAGCGGAAGTCGCACCGAATACGTTACAAATTGGCGCCCAACGTGGGGGCTTCTTCTGGACTTTCTTGGAGTAAGTCTGACTTTGGACATTTTTTTTTTCATAAAGACTTTTTGTATTTGGACTTTATTTTTTATGGTGATTACTCGCGCAATGGATGAACAATTAAAACAACTTTTTGACGCAATCAACTCTGTGAAAAATGATATGGCGACTAACCAAGAACAATTAAAAAATGATATGGCGACTAACCAAGAACAATTAAAAAATGATATGGCGACTAACCAAGAACAATTAAAAAATGAATTGGCGACTAACCAAGAACAGTTAAATAGTGATTTAACAGCTAAAATTACTACAAGTCAAAATGAAATAAAAAGTGACCTAACGTCGATGAAAACCATGATGGAGAATCAACTAACCGCCATGGGAGATAAAGTTGATGCTCTGGAAGAAAAATTTGATACTGTGGAAGAGCGTATCGCCAATGTGGAAAATAAGTTGGAAGAAGAAGACAAGAAATTTACCTCATTTAAGGAAGAAATAATCAAACACATGGAAAGGAGATTGGCGACCGCGGAAAGCAGCTCTGTACAGTTTTGCGTTCCCACATCTGTTGCTCGACCGTCCATTAAACTTGCCACATTTGATGCGAAAACTTCGTGGCAGGTTTACAAAACTCAGTTCATGATAGTGGCGGATGCGAACGGATGGGACCCTGCTACCAAGGCTTGCCATCTTGCAGCATCCCTGAGAGGTGACGCAGCGGACATTCTCCAGACCCTTCCGGACAGCCAGCGCCTGGATTTCGCCGCCCTCACATCTGCGTTGGAGCTTCGCTTCGGTGAGAAGTGCCAGAAAGATTTCAGCCGACTCCAGTTGAAGTCCCGTTTCCAGAAAACCGGGGAAACCCTGCAAGAGCTTGCGGCGGACATCGAGAGACTGTCTCATCTTGCTTTTTACGACTGTCCTGCGGATGTTCGAGACAACCTGGCACTCAACTACTACATCGACGGCGTTCGAGATCCGGAAATCCAGAAAGCTCTACGGATGGCGGATGTCAAAGACCTGAATTCTGCTGTTGTGTATGCGATGAGATACGAGGTCGCCCAAGAAGCAACCCGTATGGATCGCCATCTAATCCGGACTCAGGAAGCTGATGAGTCTGATTCCAGGTCGTCCCATCTCGCTGAACTTGAGAGACAACTCGGTGACTTGGCAAGACATCTGAACAGCATAACAGCCCAAAAGAAACAAGAGCAGAAGTGCTGGAAATGCGGTAGTGAAGGACACCTGCGAAGGAGTTGTCCGGCTCGCCAAGCTACGCGAGGGAAGGAAATCACCACCACTAGAGCTCTGCAGATTTCCTCTTCTAGTAGTGGCAGTGATGGACTTTTCATTTACGCACATGTAAATGGGAACCCCTGCGGACTGATTGTCGATACTGGAGCCAATGTGACAATCATTAGGACGGATGTGGCTCGTGAATTTGGATTGAAACTGCTGTGGACATCGCCACGCGTAAGTCTCCAGACTGTGACAGGTGACAAGATCGACATTGACGGTAAAGTGGACTTGGAAATAGTGTTTGGGAATACCACCTACTATCATACGGCATTCGTAGCTAATATCACGGACCCCATTCATTCTCGGATTGGACTTTTTGAAGAAATATGACTTCACTCTCGACTTCAAGACTAATGAGCTGCACTCGATGAGAGAAGACATAGCCGTTTTCCCTGCAGAAAGTGATGTAAAATCCGCTCATCAAATAATAGCCCAAACAGATTTATCGATTCCCTCAAGGTCAGAATCATTAATACCTGGCTCCCTTGAAGAAAGCAATAGTTTTCGATTTGGACTCATTGAATACCCTAACCTAAGCAATAGCCTAAAAGGAGTGCTGGTAGCATCTACGCTTGTGGACCTTTCTAAGGATGTAATTCCTGTGAGAGTCGCCAACGTGAGTGAAAGGCCAAGGAATATCCGAAAAGGTGAAGTGTTGGCAACTTGTACTCCAGTAAACTGCATCATTAGAAGAATCAATTCCCCCGAGACTGTGTCTTCCGAGTCCTTGACATTGAAGTTAATTGGGAGTGCGCCGTTATCGAAAGATCAAAGAACTGCTGCGGAACAATTGGTGGATGACTTCAAGCATCTGTTTTCATCTACATCGGAGGATGTTGGCCGTACGAATTTAACGCAGCATAGGATTTACACTGGAGAACACCCCCCCCCCCTATTAAACAGCATCCAAGACGACTACCGTTTGCCAAGAAGGAAGAGGTTGAGACCCTCCTGAAAGAGATGAAGGAGAATGATGTAATCGAACCGTCATCCAGTCCTTGGGCCTCTCCCATCGTCTTGATCCGAAAGAAAGATGGCTCCACCAGATTTTGTGTAGATTACCGACGGCTGAATGAAATCACCAAGAAAGACAGTTACCCTCTTCCACGGATAGACGACACCTTGGACACTCTTTCCGGACACAAGTGGTTTTCGACCCTGGACTTGAAGAGCGGGTACTGGCAGGTTGAGATACACCCTGATGACCGAGAGAAGACAGCGTTTACAACTGGACAAGGCTTATGGCAGTTTAAAGTCATGCCCTTCGGCCTCTGCAATGCACCAGCTACTTTCGAGCGTCTTATGGAGACAGTGTTAAGAGGACTTTCCTACGAATCCTGTCTGGTCTACTTAGACGATATCATCATCGTGGGACGCAGTTTCGAAGAACATCTGGCAAATCTTAGGAAGGTGCTGCAAAAGCTTAAGGAAGCCAATCTGAAGTTAAGCCCGTCCAAATGTAACTTGTTTCGCCGGGAAGTGAACTACCTTGGTCACATCATCTCTTCTGAAGGTGTACAAACCGATCCAGAAAAGGTGTCTGCTGTCAAGAGTTGGAGTCGTCCCGAAAACATCCATCAGCTGCGAAGTTTCCTGGGGCTCTGCACCTACTACAGGAAGTTTGTAAAGGGTTTTTCCAACATTGCACGACCTTTGCATATGCTGACGGAGAGCAAGCAAAAGTTCGAATGGTCCAAAGAATGCGAAGATGCATTTCTACGACTGAAGGAGGCTTTAACATCAACGCCTATCCTCGCCTATCCTCAGCCTGAAAAATCCTTCATCCTGGACACTGATGCGAGAACGAGGGCATCGGAGCTGTTTTATCCCAAGAAATTGACGGAAATGAACATGTCATCGCTTACTGGAGCAAATGCTTATCAAAGTCGGAGCGAAATTACTGCGTCACCAGAAAGGAGTTACTGGCAATAGTGAAAGCTGTAGAACACTTCCATCATTACCTCTACGGCCGAAAATTTCTGCTTCGGACAGATCACGCCTCATTAACTTATCTTTTGAACTTCAAAAATCCGGAAGGCCAGATAGCCAGATGGATACAGCGGCTCCAGGAATATGACATGGAGATCAAGCATCGAAAAGGGTTATCTCACGGTAATGCTGACGCTTTATCAAGGAGACCCTGTCCTGAGAACTGCCACTATTGTTCCCGAATCGAGAAACAGTATGGAACAACTAGCCCTACCGCCTATCAGGTGACAGTGACTCCAACATCATCAGAACCTGATCCATGGAGTGATGAGCAAGTTCGAAAAGATCAACTTGAAGACCCCGACATAAAACCAATTTTAGAGTTCATGGAAAGTGACAGTCGACGCCCTAGCTGGCAGGACGTTTCCATCTTCAGTCCTGCAACAAAAAGATACTGGGCTTTATGGAACTCACTCCATTTACGGAACGGCGTGGTACACCGAAAATGGGAATCCGATGACGGCAAAACGTCTAGGTGGCAGTTACTACTTCCCCGATCAAGGATTTCAGATGTTCTAAAAGAAATACATAGTAGTGCGACTGGAGGACATTTTGGTGTCTTGAAAACCCTCAATAAAGTTCGGGAGCGCTTCTTCTGGAGCAAGGCGAAGGATGACGTGGAGAAGTGGTGCCATTCTTGTGACGCCTGTTCTGCTCGTAAAGGACCGAAGAAAAGAAGCAGAGGAAAGCTACATCTGTACAACGTTGGAGCTCCTTTCGAACGAATTGGGATCGACATCCGGGGTCCTCTACCAAGAACTGCTGATGGGAACAAATACATTCTTGTTTCCATCGACTACTTCACCAAATGGCCGGAAGCATATCCCATTCCATATCAAGAGGCTACCACCGTAGCAGAGACTCTAGTCCAACATTGGATCTCGAGATACGGAACACCTTTGCAGATTCATTCCGATCAAGGGAGGAATTTCATCTCTGCTGTGTTTAAGGGCCTATGTCAAATTCTCGGAATTGAGAAAACTAGGACAACACCACTACACCCACAATCGGACGGCATGGTGGAGAGATTTAACCGCACAATCCTGAATAATCTCTCACTTATGGTATCCAGAAATCAACAGGATTGGGACAAGAAGCTACCTTTGATCCTGCTGGCCTACCGCAGTGCTGTCCACGAGACTACCGGATTTGCCCCATCTCAGATGCTCTTCGGACGAGAGCTTCGGCTACCTTGTGATCTCGTCTTCGGTCGTCCTCCGGATGCGCCTGCATCGCCTGAGGAGTACATCCAGGATCTCCAGGCCTGGTTGGAAGACGTTCATAACTTCGCACGAGAGCGAATCAACATCGCGGCGGAGAAGATGAAGACCCGATACGACACAAGGTCTACTGGACATGAATTCAACGAAGGCGACAAGGTTTGGTTATGGAATCCCATCCGACGGAAAGGTCTGTCACCCAAATTGCAGTCGCATTGGGATGGACTCTACAAAGTCCTTAACCGACTAAATGACGTCGTAGTGAGGATCCAAAAATCACCTAATGCAAAACCTAGGGTTGTACATTATGACCGGTTAGCCCCATACTATGGCCATAGTTCATGAGTATTACGTAAGCAACCATGGTTGATAACATAAAAGTTGTAGATAATGTTTGCTTTTAATGCTTAGTAATATTTCTCGTTATTATTGTGTTTTCTGTATCTGTTAGTTATTAATTAATGTGTATATTTGTGAACATGTGATAGAAGTTTGGCACCCTTTCTGGGAATTGTACTGCCCGGGACGTGCAGTCCTTGGGAAGGGGGCAATGTTACAAATCCTGTAAATAGTAATTATTGTAGTAACGTAACCTGTAAATAGTTTCCCGTAATGAATATACAACCCCTTTTTCATATTGTTAAAGTATACGATCCCTATTTCCTTTTTTCATTGATAAAATTTGATAACGGTCTACGCATTTCTCGAAGCAGAAAGAATGTTGTGGAAAATACTTCGATGTTTATAAAAGCCGTTAGCGATGGATAAACAGGGGGAGTTTCGATTGAGATTTGGAACGGAGAGCATATTTGCTCTGTTTATAGCGAGGCATTTCGCTGTGTTGTTTTCGTATTTGGAAGTAAATACGTGTGTAAACGTTGAGTTTACGGTGTTGTGTGATAATTGCTTAATTGCTGATGAATAATTTAGCAGTTGTTGAAGATCTTTCCTGTACATAGTGTAAATAAATTTCCTGTGTTTTTATCAAGAACTGTGTTTTCATTTCAAGAAAGCGGAAGTCGCACCGAATCCGTTACAATAGTTTTTTTTTTTTTTTACATTTTTTTTTAATGTTGAACACATCATGTCTTTCCACGCATCGGTCGAAAAAAAGCGTTCTTCAATCTTTGTCTCTGACGTCACTATTTGGATTTCGATTCGATATTTAGGATGGAATCTTAATCGCAAACAAATGTTAATCTTTTTTTTACCTATATAGCTTACTTCTACATTTTATGAAGTGATGACCACGTGCTTTTCCGGCAGCGCTTGCTTTTTTCCTTTCCTTTTTTTTTTGTTTTATTTAGGGATTGCACTTATTTCTTTTCCATTCCCCCTCCCCCTCCGCCCAACCTGGACGTTTTGCTGTTACTGTATTAGGTTACATTTCAACATTTCATAGTTGTGCGCATTTATTTCAATAGAAAGCGAGATTTTTTTTCTTTGTCAAACGCTACTTTTTGCACACTACGGGAATTTTGGAGATAACTTTTTTTTTGCTCTCATTAAATAAAAAGAAGCGATTTTTTGAGTGATCTTTGTTTTTATTAGGAAATGGGGGGAGATTAAAATAAATAGAGATGGAAAATCTTGGTTTAAAAATGTGAATGGCACAAAAAAAGATTGAGATGGATTGATTAATACTGCTGTCAAATTTATTTATACAGCCGCCGAAGGCGGCAATCTTGAAGTAAAAAGGTAAATGACAAGTTAGCCAAACAGCCGCCGTAGGTGGCTGCTTGCATAAAAAGGCGAATGGAGTAAGAAGGCGAAATAGCTGGTCGCCGCAGACGGCTAGTATTTAATAAAAATTGAAAGCTATTTGTTGCTTAACATTATTTTGCAAATATATATTTCAATGATATATGGTTACATGGTATTTTTAAAGGTATTTATCCAGTCTACTTAGCCTCTTAAATAATGTGCAAAAGTTATTCTACGCCCTAGAAAAACAAGAAAATTTCTGTTTTGTTTTAAAGGGCAATGTGATAGCTTCTTACCCTAGCATTTTTAAATTTTTGTCACCTACCTCACAAGTCGCTTTTGTGGCGTGAAAAAAACCTTTTTTTTCAATTTTTATTAAGTTTAAGCTACTTTTTCATAAAGAAGGACTACCAGTATCGGCTTTTTTTTTCTGTACTTCTAGTGTGTATAATTAACTGTAACAGGGGAAAAAATAGTTCCCCATAGTGAGTTCATCATCGGCTTTTTTTTAGGCTCGAAATGAAGAAA
This sequence comes from Uloborus diversus, assembly GCF_026930045.1. NCBI lineage: Eukaryota > Metazoa > Arthropoda > Arachnida > Araneae > Uloboridae > Uloborus > Uloborus diversus. Next base: position 67,298 of record NW_026559011.1, read on the forward strand.
TCGGTTCAATTCGAAATTTTTCGTTGTCAAATCGTGGTTGAAAAAGTGGCGTAAGTACGTAAGTATTTTTAGTTTTTCTGTCTTTACTCGCCAAAAGGTATAATTAGTTTATCTTTCTAAGAGCAATGGCTACCGTTTGGCTGGTAAGCAATCTGCACCTTTTATAGCTTTTGAATATTCAACAAGCTGATTAAAGTGGAAGTTACAGTTTATACTAGAGTAAATAGCATGTTTTTAAAGATACAACAATTAAGAGAAAGAAAAAAAACCTTATTTTATTTGAGAATAGTATCGGGTCATGTGATCCCTCCCGTCTTTCCAGGTATAAGGATCAATATCTACAGTACTATGAGGCGAATCATTAAATGTTTAACCAAGTATTCAAATAGTGTCATATAATAAAAAGTCATACGGTTCCATACAGCACCGTTAGATATTAAATCAGTCTTTCTAGTGTTAAAGTAATACAATAATAACTTTTGCAGATTACTTAAAAGAGGCCAAGTAGACGGGGGGGGGGGATAACTTTAAAATACCATATAACCATGTTTAATTGGAATACTACCCAAATTCAAAATAATAGAATATCAGAACTGTTCGAACAAAACTTGTCCCTGAGTCGGGAAAACTGAACGCATGCAAATTAAGAAGACTAATTATCCATGAAGGGGTAAATCAATTTAAACAACTTTTCAGATATTATTTTATTAATTTATGGATCATTAACACATTGGAAAAATAGATTTTTTTTATATGGGTCAAAAAATTAGAATAATCTATTTATTCAATGTGAATTCTAAAAAGTAGCGAAAATATTTGCATACCTGTTACCCTATAGTTTGTCACAAGTATGGAGCTTGGCGCTCGGATAATTTTACGCTCTTTTAAAATCCTTTTATAGCTCAAAATGGGTCGTCAAGGTGATAAATAGGAAAAAAATGAAGTTTCATATTGTATCATTTCTTTAAGTTAGAAAAAACTATCCTTGTCAATTAAATGAACCTTTTATAATCTATGGTATGTAAAATTTTAAAGGAATATGGAAGGACTGACCAACTAAAAACTAAGCGAAGTAGAAAAATTGTAACACTTGGAAGAGATGAACCCAAATTAAACTAATTTGTCCAAAATAATTGTTGAAAAATGCTTCTTATGTTCATGTGTTGGACTGAATGTATAGTTATCTTATCCACGTCAACTAAAAAGTATTATATTCAGTGATGATTTTTTTTTTTTTTTTTTTTTTTGAAATATCCGTGAGTGAACAAAAAAAGGTGTTCGGGTTTAACGTTTAAAAAGTAAAGTGTATGAGAAATCTTGTGTAAGACGTTCACTCCACTTTGACACATTCTTCTTGGTTTGTGGGTGCATGATGGCTGCTGGAATTGGGAAGTTATGTATATCGCGTAAAATGAAACAATGCGTGACTTCCGCTGTTTATCAATAATACTGCATGATACTTCATCTGAGGCAGAGCAGTTACACATTTAGTGACACTTTTGTCTTTCAGTATGATTCTACTCCGTGTCACATCTCTAAATCAACTCGGAGGCTTTGAACACAAAAAGGATTTTCGGTATTAAACTGGTCAAGCAACTCTACCAATATCAATGCGATCAAGAATTTGTGGTACCGTCAAATCTAAAACGAGCTGATGTGCGCATCACATGACTTCCTTTTACTCCAATTTAATGTCATTACCTCATTATTGGCAATTTTAATGTGATTCAATAGTTGACTCACTAAATATCCCCAACTGTGGCCAAATTAAGACCTGATTTTTAAAAAAAAGGAAAAAAAAAGAATTTAAAAAAATCGCCAAATTGGTCACCAAGTTGGCGGCCAAACTTGGCGACCAAAAGACTGGCGATTGTTCGCCAAGTGTCCGCCAAATTATAGCACCACTTGAGTTTACATCGAAATTAACAATGATTTCCCCCAAAAAAAGGGGCAAAAGACCCCCTTAAGAAAATCCGAATGCAACCAAAAGAGAAGGTGTACAACTAGATCGCACTAGGAGTCTATGTACCAAATTTCAAATCTCTAACACATACCGTTTTTGAGTTATGCGAGATACATACACACATGCACACATACGCACATACATACGTACATACAGACGTCACGAGAAAATTCGCTGTAATTAACTCGGGAATCATCATTACGGATATTTCGCGTGTCTATACGTTCTTACGTACTTATCCACGTATGGTCGAGTCGAAAAAAAAAACTCAATATTCAATTGGGGGGGAGTAAAATGGAAATTAAGGTCGATTTTTGAGTGAAATTTTTTTTTGCGAATATAATACTTCCTTTTTTGTAAAAGGAAGTAAAAACAAGACAGTTTTTGTATCGTTTTAATGGGCCATGTAACGGCTTCTTACTTTAGCATTTTCAAATTTTTATCACTTAACAAACATCCTGTCTACGGGGAGTGAATAAACCCATTTTTCATTTTTTCTTAAGTTAGAGAAATTTTTACTTCCTTTTACAAACGAGCTGATGTGTGCATCACATGACTTCCTTTTACTCCAATTTAATGTCATTTCCCCATTATTGGCACTTTTAATGTGATTCAATAGTTGACTCACTAAATATCACCAACAGTGGACAAATTGAAACCAAATTAAAAAAACAAAATTTGCCAAATTTGTCGCTAAGTCGGCGATAAAAGACTGGCGATATATCGCCAAGTGTCCGCCAAATTATAACACCACTTGAGTTTGCATCGAAATTAACAATGATTTCCCCCCAAAAATGGGCAAAAGACCCCCTTAGGAACATCCGAATGCAACCAAAGAGAAAAGTGCACAACTAGACCCCACTAGGAGTGTACGTACCGAATTTCAACTTTCTAGGACACACCGTTTTTGAGTTATGCGAGATACATACACACATACGCACATACATACGGACGTCACGAGAAAATTCGTTGTAATTATCTCGGAAGTCGTCAAAATGGATATTTCGGGTGTCTGTATATTCCTAGGCATATATCCACGTGAGACTGGGTTTAGTTTATTTTTCAACTCGATGAGGTTTTTCTTCCGACTCGACCACACGCGTGTAAGTGCCTAAGAACGTATAGACACGCGAAATATCCATTTTGACGAATCCCGAGTTAATTACAACGAATTTTCTCGTGACGTCTGTATGTATGTATGTGCGGATGTATGTCGCATAACTCAAGAACGGTACGTCCTTGAAACTTGGTACGTAGACTCCTAGTTGGATCTGGTTGTGCACCTCCTCTTTTAGTCGCGTTCGAATGTTCCTAAGGGGGTCTTTTGCCCGTTTCTGGGAAGAAGTCATTGTTAATTTCGATGTAAACTCAAGTGGTGTTATAATTTGGCGGACACTTGGCGATATATCGTCAGTCTTTTGGTCGCCAAGTTTTTTTGCCACCTTGGCAAAAAATTTCGTTTTTTTTTTTTTTTTTTTTAAATCTGGTTTCAATTTGGCCACTGTTGGTGATATTTAGAGAGTAAACTATTGAATCACATTAAAACTGCCAATAATGAGAAAATGACACTAAATTGGAGTAGTAGGAGGTCATGTGATCCACACATCAGCTCGTTTCGTCATGAAGTACAACTAGAATCAACCTATTTTTTTTTTTGTGATTCTAGTATGCATATTTAACTGCAACAGGAAAAAAAAACCTACCTACTGAAAGCCCTTCATCGACTTTTTAGTCTCAAAATAAGGAAAACGGCACTTTTTCAACCATGATTTGACAACCGAAAATTTCTAATCAGACTTAACTTAAATATCTTCTTTTTGTTCACAAACAAAAGTTCATACTTTTACCTATAAAATAAGATGTGTTTGATCTTCATACTAATATAAATAAATTTACTAGAGCTTTTGGAAAAAAGAATCGAAAATGCCAAATTGTACTCATCCGCGAAGCAATAAAATAGCTATATCTCACGAATTAAGTTTTTCCATGAAAAAAAAATATATATATATCAGTTTAAGGGTTTAGAATATTGGTACATATTACCTACCAAATTTCATCAAAATCAAACTAATGGTGCGGCACGAAAATTTCTGAAAATTTGTTGATTTTTTATGGAATGACCCTTTTAAGAAACGGAAATTCAAGGGCGACGAAGACTAAAAATCACCAGCTTTACACTCTAGCTGTGAGGCTCACATTTGATTGATTGAGTCAATTTTTATAAAGCATCTTAACAGAAGTGGCATAGATTCGTACATTTTAGTGAATACAAATTCGTCTCAAATCACTGTTGCACCCATTTCAACCCACTTCCTGTTTCAAAAAAAAAAAAAAAAAAAAATCTAGCAAGTTTTTTGGAAATGCGGAAATTTATGTTGCCTTCAGGGCATGAAGCGAATTTAACATTGTTTTTACTAAGTCTGCAAATTTTTTGGTTGTAAAAAAAAAAATTGAAAAATTATTTTTTGCTTTTTTTTTCTCCATATTTATGTGTACACATTTTGATTTTTGTAAAAATAATTTATAGTTGTGTTTGAGACAGTATTACTTTTTCAACTTCTTTTTCCTTTTTTATACTAGACATGAAATATAGTAACAGTTTTCATATGTTATACTTTTCTCTATATCATACCATTTATTTTAGTGCTTTAAAATTGCCTTATTGTTTTTATTGAAAAGTATAAATCCTTGATAAAGTGGTTACTGCTAATAAAAAAGTGAATCAAAAGTCCATTGGGCACTGGCTAAAAATTTGAATTTTCAAGTCTACCATTTGCCATTTTATACACTGGTTTGAGAGCTGAATAATATATGTGAACGAGACTAGTACAACCAATTTGAATTGATTTCACTGGGGGGACTTTCTCCATTTCTGCAAAAATATGAGGTAAAATAATGAAAGTTTTAGAATATTTAGGACAAAATACAAAACATTAAGAATTTGAGGAAACTTAGGACTATTCGTACCTGTGGAAGATAGAGGATACTCATAGTCTTTATTTTTAAGCAAAACATTCCCATAAAATCAGGCAAATGCTTCACCTGTTCAAAAAAGAAGACAGCCTTATTCCTCGTAGTAATCCAACCGAAAGTGAAAAATTAGTTTGTTACAAATTAAAAATAAATGAAATATTTCAATAAATATTTTGAAATAAAATTTGTTCCAAGTAGGTGGTAGTGAGAAGGGAAAAAAGTGTCTCTTGCATCCTCCTCCTGCTTTCCTGAAATGTTTTTATGGAAATTGTCTGAATAAAATATTGTTTTTTCTTTCCCTTTTATTGTATGTTTTCACTAGTTATACTTACCAGTTCATACACTGGTTATACACTTACAATATACATTTTAATATTAGATAAATTAAATGAAGTTGAAAGTTGAACAGCACCTTTTTTGCATACTTTGAATTTCAATTTAAGAAATGATAGTTGAAGTAATATTAAATTTCAAAGGTCTTGTTTTTTCATTTTATGGTATACATACAATGTAGCAACTAGTCATATGGCATATCTTTTAGCGTTGTATACTAAGATTGCCTTGGGTCATTCCCTACAGATTCAACGGATGAGTGCGCTCGACCATTTTTAATTTTTTTGAAACTCATATCACAAAAAGATGCATATGAATGATGTTTAAAACCACTTTTATTTTTTCTCTAACCTTAACCCTTAATTTTTTAGAGGTCTTCAAAAGTGATTTTTGCAGTCAAAAATGGGACTTTTAGACCTTTGCATTTTGGCCAAAATCTTTACATTTATGGCAGTTAATTTTACGCTTTGATGTTAAAGTGCATAAGATGATAGCCTTACATGCTGAGTTACGTGGCTGTAACTTAATAATTAAAATAATGGCAACAGGTCAAAGTTCAAGGTCAAATGTAAAATTTTTACTCATTTTAAAGTGGGATAACTCGCGTAGGGCACGGAAACACAAAATGAAATACGACAAAAACGAATTTCTTTAACCATGCTAATAACAATATGCAACTGTTGCTGTGTGTTTGCTTAAACTTTATTGGTTACAGCCCCTCAAAAATCAGAAAAATTACAAAAAATGACATTTTTAGACCCCTGTAAACCAAAAGGGGAAGGAATTAAAAAGAAAATTTCTTGGCTAATTGAATATTCCATTCAAGTACTATACATTTTATACACATTGTTTTGTGTATTTGGTTTTTAAAAAAGATACAGGTCTTTGAAATTGAGCAATTTGCTAGTTAATTTACGCACTAAAATAGAATTAAAAATTGTGAAAACTTCATTGCACTTTCTTAAATGGCCTATATAATTTATTATACTGAAAAAAACATATTTTAAATATAAAAAAAACTATTTTAATTTGATAACTTAGAAATACTTGGACATGAATGAATAGTTCATACTTGATTGACAGCTCAAGTAGTTAATTTATAGACTATCTACACACACGAATTTTCAATACACACAAACATATGCTCTGTACATTAACATATCTAAATTGAATTAAACATATGCAGAAACATTATCTATCCCAAATTTAAATTTTAAAAAGTGCGTTTTTTATTACTTGTTTGAGTGATGTTTTGAAAAAATGAACTCACCTAGTAGTCCTATAGTTGTAATGGTGACTCAAGTATATGGCGTTTTGGAATACTTTACCAAGGCACATTCATAATTTGATACTTTGAAAATGTACTAAGAGCAAGACAATGGCAGGGATTCTAAATTTAGTGATCAACTCAAGCTATGTAATAACTTTTTTGACAATAATTTGACAATAATAATTTCTTATGATAGTCTTTTTAGTAACACACTATCTTCATGCCTATTGCTGGAGGACAATAATTTTACAGTGATAATGTTTAAATACGGTGGCATAAGTGATTAAATGTTGCATTGGGAATTTTATTTGCAGAGTCAAACCTTTTAAGCTGTCAATCATGTATGAACTACTCATTTTTGTCCAAATATTTCTAAGTTATCAAATTAAAATAATTATTTTTATACTTAAAATATCTTTTTTCAGTATAATATATTACGTAGAGCACACTATACGTAATTTAAGAAAGTGCAATGAAGTTTTCACACTTTTTATTTATGTTTTAGTGTGTAATTAACCAGTAAAATTGCTCAATTTCAAAGACCTGTATCTTTTTTAAAAACCAAATACCCAAAACAATATATATAACATGTATAGAACTTAAAAGGAATATTCAGTTGTCCAAGAAATTTTATTTTTTATTCCATCCCCATTTGGTTTACAGGGGTCTAAAAATGTAATTTTTTTCAATTTTCTGATCTTTGAGGGGGCTGTAATTCATAAAGGGTAAACAAACACACAATTACAGCTTTATTTTCTCATTAGTGTGACTCCAGTTATTAGTTTCTGCCATATTTCACTCTGTTTTTATCCCCTAAGCGAGTTATGATCCTTTGAAATGAGTAAAAATTTTACATTTGACCTTGAAATTTGGCCTGCTGCCATTATTTTAATTATTAAGTTACAGCTACATAACTCAGTGTGTGAGACTATTATCTTATGTAATTTAACATCAAAATGTAAAATGTTCTGCCACGATTGTTATTCAACTAGATTTGGGTCAAAATGCAAAGGTCTAAATGTACCATTTTTGACTACGAAAGTGACTTTTGATGACCTCTAATAAATCAAGGATTAAGGTAATATTTAAACCACGTGATTTCCTTATCATTTTCCCCGTATGAACAACGAGGTTGAGCTTATTTTATTTCAAGACAGGCTCGTTATTTTGCATTTTTTCAGGGGGGCTGGGGTTCGAATTAAATGAAATTTTATCGCAAAGCCACAAAACCAAGTCCACGAATGTGTAAAAACATTAGTTTGTCAAAGTGAAGGGCCATTGACTCTCTCTCCCTTAAACCCTCTATATGACAGGCCTGGTTGAAGGGGTGGTCTGGTGTTGCTTTTGAGGTGATTAAACATTCAAAGCACTGCAGCGTATTAGGAATGTTGCTACTTTGTAATGTGTCACTCGTATTTGAGAATTTTTTTTTTTAATTCTCAAATTCATACCTTTTGCCAGAGCAAAAATACTTAACTCAAGTTCTTGAAATTTTACGCAGTACTTTATGTTTGGAAGTTACACAAAACTTCTACTTCCAAACGACAGTAGCTGTGTTTGGAAGTGGAAGAAACTAGACTAAAGTTTAACTTTCTGCGGAATTTAAGGAATTTTGTGAAAATCCTTTTTTATTTAACTTTTTTCTGTTGCCAGAGCGGAAGACAATAACTCAGATTACGAAATTTTGCACACTAGTTAGTGGTAGGGAGTCCGAAATTTTCCGCACAAAGGCTTAGTGCACCGCGGAGTTTCTATTTTTTTTTTCGGTCTACTCCAGTGTTTTTATGCAAAATCATATGTAGTGTTAGAAAGGTTAAGAACTGCTACTACTTCGTTTGAAAATTAATTTAAACGAATAGTTTTTTTCAAGAGTAAAGTAATATGCAGTTAATAGGTTTGAACTAGTGACTGAAATGTGGTTACAATTAAAAATGCTTTTAAACTATGCGTTAAACGTGGAGCGGGACCAGACGGAAGCTTTTATATGCCCAGTAGCATATATGCTACAGTTACTCCTATTCGGACCAAGGGACATTTCTAACCCTCTGATAGGATGTTTGGAACGCAATTAAAAGCTGAATATGCTCACTTTGATATTGCTTCCCGTCATTCGTGTTATATATTACTTTGTCTTCAAATACGAATTAGCATTTGCAAATAAAATCTTTTATTGAACGTAGCTGACAAAAAAAAAAACTGTTTAGCTTACATTCAATTTCATCCTTTGCAAATTAAATAAATACTACTTTTGAGAAACTATGCTTGGAATTAAAAATGGGTGGCACCATTTTTAATCAAAAAATGCATATTTTTCTATACTATTTTAATTTAAGTTAAAATCACGTTTTGAATAATTCTCAGAGCCGTTTTGTAAATTAAAAAGCGAATTATTCACTTTTTTATATTCTTTAAAACATTTAACACAATTTATACAGTTCTTTGTAATGAACGCATTCTCGATTATGAAATTAACCAATGGTTCCTTATATGAATAACTATATAACGAATATCTACATACTTTTCGTTTAGATTTTCATGTTGCAATATCACATCTCAAACGAAAAAAACAGAAACATCAAATTTTGTAATGAGTTAATATAAACTATTAAAATCGCGAGTGATAAGAGAAACAAAAAATTGTCTTTGAGACAGCAGAAAAACCATGCGAAACACTTACATCAAGTTCGCTGCCAAGCGATGCTAAAAAGACCGTTTTACAGTAACTCACATAACAGATATCGAAACTTCAGCGTTAATTCTACAAGAATATCCCAACATATTACCAAACAGACACTGGATTAGGCATCTCATTTCTGTAGTTTGGCTACATATTGCCACGTTGGAAACCCCATGTTTGACAATATTTCTTCAAGTGGTCACCAATTTATTACATTTCGGCAATCTGCATTTGAAATTCAAGTCGCTTCGCCACGAAAAGCGTATTAATACTGATTTCGGATGAAACATGATACCAGAAATGAACATAGCTAAATGCATAAAAATATATTTGAGAACTTACTTCGTTCGACCAGCAATTCGGGCTTAGGATGGGTCTCGAAAACGAATTCACTACAAGAAAATCACACTCATTTTTCAATCTAGCTCCACCGCTGTGATGACCATCATCAAGGTTACATATCTAGAAATACATTAAAAAATTTCAAGCAGCCACAAATTTATTGATTTAAAACAAAATGAGACAACGGCATTTAATTAAACTTAACTTGTTTATGGAAAATCAAAATAGGGGAAACTGTGGCTTGTATTTCGTTTTCATGGAAAGCACCTTTTGGGTCTGAAGAAATATCTTTGGTTCCACTTATTTCCGCACAGGGAACATATTTTTCATTTTCATTTGAGGACATACCAATCAAAACCACACAAGGGGGGGGGGGGGTCCTTTTTCAACGAATTTAGAGAGATAACGAAAAAAAAACACATTTCTAACTAACATTTTTATGGAAAGAACTATTTATATATTTATACCGATTGGTTTAATCTCAATAATATTCCTTGGATAAAGCTTCCAAATGAAGGAAAAACCAGTAAGCCTGTTATTAAATTTTTAAACTAGGACATGTCCTCATTTGATTAGGTCTAATGGACATGTTTTCCTTTGATTAGACACGTAATGGACATGTTTCTTTATAAATGAATGAAGAATCTAAAAACATTCACAGACGTCCACCATACCCTCACCAGCAAGTGGCACAAAGTTTGGTATTGTAGATCAAATGCTGGTCACATGACCAAATTAGAGCCTCCTATTGGCCAAATGGACATGCTTTCTGATTGAAACAAGCCCATGGACATGCTCTTGTTTAATTCAGGACTCTTAGTTTTAAAACAGAATTTTAATGGGGCATGATTTTTGTTGACTGAAATGAATAATATAGCATTGTAGAAACTATTTTGTAATATTTGAATAAGGTGCTAACTTAATTTTGTGTTGAAGCTGAACATGTGTGGTTTGGATTGGTACAGTAGAATACCTTTATGACGCCGACCTGTATAATGCAATTCTCTATAAACAGCACAACTTTTCAGAGAGAGAGAAGTAAACAATAGGTTTTTTTAATTTTAAAAAATCCGTTTGTTTTGCCTTGCTAACATAAAAATTGTTAGGAAAACTAAATTTTGAAACAGTTTTCCATTTTTCCAGCTTAATTCAAAGCTTTTAAATGAAAAGTAATATTCACAGTAAAGAGAAAATATCAGATGGCTCTTGAAAATGCAGCTGTTATGCAAACTATCAAGCTGGCAGAAGTGCAGGATAATTCTTTTAATTGTAAAGCATATATTTATTTGTGAATGATTAGTTGCATAAATAGTGTTTTAATATTCATTGCAGATAGAACTAATTCTGAAGTGCTAATATATATATATTCTGAATATTAGTTTCAAAATTTGTGAAATGACCCTATATAACGCCAAAACCTGTATGACGCAAAAGCTCTGGTCCAAAGGTGTGCGTTATAACGGTCTTCAACTGTACCTCTTTACTTAACAAAAAGCCAACCCGTTGGAGGCGTTTCCAAATCGCAATACAATTTTTTTTTTTTTGGAGAAAGAAGCGGATAGCCATAAGAGCACTTCCAACTCCTAACCAGGTGGAAATAGCGGTTCAGTAAATGGTAATTTGTAGGTGGTATCGTTCAGCTGCAAGTTGCAATGTAAACGGGTCATAACTGGATTGTTTACTCCTTATTTTATGCCAGTGAATTGCATTTATTTTGCTAAACTTCCTACCGGTTCGGAAGAGGGAAGTATACTGAACATAAATCAATGAATATTTTAAACTGAATTTCAATTTACACGTTTGGGGGAGAGTCGGAAGGAATGAGAAAGAGCTGCACTTATTCCGAAATGAAATATAAACATTTATTTCCCGCTTGTGCAGTAGATGTTGCAGCTTTCGACTCTTGCTTAATTCCCATCTGCTAATGTCTATTGAAAAGCTGGAAACAATTTTACGTTTCATTTCGGGATCAGTGCAGCTGTCCCAATCCTCCCAACTTTCCACTACTTATTCATTAAGATCACCATTACTCTGGAATAGAACCTGCTTCCTGCACGAAATGTCTCTGTATTGGCATATGGCAAAAATACACACTATCATGAAATACACCGCCAGCTCAGTCATTTCCAGCCGAGGACTGCAGTTTCGTGCTTATTAGCACTCATCAGCCCATCATTTCCAGAATTTCCATCTCCAGCTCAGTCACTTTCCTATGGCGGGCTGATGAGTGCTAATGAGCACGAAACTGCAGTCCTCGGCTGGAATGACTGAGCTGGTGGTGTATTTCATGTATGTCTGCCTTTTCTCTGGCTATAGGGCGGTAACTTACCGAGTGTAACATTGGATTATTTGCAGTTTATTTTAAAGAGAATTACTATAGAGATCATAAATTTGTGCAAAATATACCACCCGTAAGATTGAAAGTTATCCTAAGTTATCATTGGATTGATTACAGGATATGTTTATCATTCCAATGTTTTTTGCGGTTAGCTATTGAGCGCATCTTTTCCCAAAGATCTGGTTCAACCTTTTGTATGTATAGGAGCCGGGTATGGATGCCGGCTGAATCATATGCAGAGGAGGGGAAGGGGCTACACCCGCATGTGAATTACTAAAAACAAAAGAAAAAAAAATAATTTGAATTTTGACATCTTGAATTCAAATTATGTTTTTCGCAATCACGAGTGCGTGTATGTAAGCGCGTGTATTTGTGTGTGGGGGTATGTGTGTTTGTGTGAAAGGGTATGTGTGTGTAGGCATGTGTGTTCGTGTCTGTGTGCTGGCATAAGTGTGTGCGTAGTTGTGTGTATGAATGTGTGTGTGGGGGGGAATGTGTATGTGTGTGTAGGTATATGTGTGTGTATGTGTTTGTGTGTGTATGTGTGTTTAGTTGTGTATGTATGCGCGTGTGTGTAGGACATAGACGTAACCTGGAGACGGCTTTCGCTATAGGTGCAGCATCGTGAGGAGCCCGTCGACGGTGATGGTGTGGAGGGTGGCGGTGGGAAAATAAAATCAGCTAACGTCAAAAACAGTCAAGTGAGAACAATAAGCAATCGTGATTGCTCAAAAAACCGTTGTTATGGAATCTAAAAAAATTAGAGCAACATCAACTTTAGTGAGGATGATAAGTAATCCGCGATTGCTCAAAAAGAAAAAAAAAAAAGTGTTTTTTTTTTCCACTTGATACTAATCGATTACTTTTTATTTTATTTCTTTATTTAATTTAAATCAAAATCTGATTTGCATCTTAGTTAATATTACCTATTTTACTAGGAAATAACTCGTCAAGGTAAAACGGTGGCAAATTCCCTTATATCAGAGAGATTGGCTTTCAGTCCCCCTCTCCCCCATTGACATGTTTCACTAAATATCTGTACCTCAAAGTCAAATTAAAGTACGTCAAATTTTCACTACTTTTCAAGAGAGCGTAAAAACGTATGTTTACTGCAAACGAAAGTTGGGACTTCGCTCTTTTAACCCTTGTAAATAAAAATGACTTTTTTTTTAAACACAGAACTACGTTGTTATGGCTTTAGAGGGAATAGAAATCTTCGGTGTTAGCCTTTCCAAATAAATTACACAAAATAACTAAACTGAAGTGAACTCAAACTTTGTTTAACTGCACCCGCATTGCTTTTTGTTTACTCGCGCTTCCTCTTTTCTGCAACTACTCGCAGAGAGAATTGGAATCTCACAGTCGTTAATTAAAATGTATTGTTAAAGTGTATATCAATTTTGTAACAAAATACACAAAGAATTATCTTTATTCTTGTCAAAATTTACACTTTAAACAGGTACTAGACTTCGTCAGCACCAGTACCTGTAAATATATTTATCAAGTCTGACCACAGATGAGATAGAAAGGCAAACATCCGGGTTTCAGGCGGAAATGGAAGCATCTATTAGTTTTCAGGGATACTAACTTTTAAAAATGAAATTACCGAAATTTAGGTGCCCCAACAATGAAATATAGTAGCCCTCAAGCTAATCACTTATTACCTATGGTTTCGTACTAAGGTAGGGAGGGATTGACAGATATGAATGGATACATTTTATTGCAAGTTTTATTGTTGGTGACGTCAGAGCGTTACTTGATTAGTAACTTTGACTATTATATATACTTATATATATAAAGATTCATAAGTTTGTTTTTCCTCTGATTGCAATATATTTGTAGTTTTGTAATTTGACTTTTTCTTAAAATGAATTTAATTTCATTTATTTAATAAAAATAAATAAAAAAATAATAATAGTAACATTAAAAAAGAATTATAAATAATAAGACCTGGGGGATTTCTAGTAGAATGACCCATTTCTAGTAATTTTCCCCTGAAAGTCTCAGGAAAATTGAAGGCGTTAACGATCAGGCTCGCATTTAATTCGTCCAGCTTTAAAAAATGACTTAAAAACCTTTACAGTATAATTACTAACTGAAAAGGAAAAGAAAAAAGTGACGAGATTTAAAAAATATACATTTATTTTTTGCCTATATGCTAAGGACTCTTTAAATGCATGCTCATCAGTTACAGTATTTAATTAGGCTCTTTTTTGACAAAAATAAAAGGAAGTACTTCCTAACGCTTTTAATATGATATTTAAAATATGCAAAGTTACTGAAACGCATCAACATTTGAAGCTTACCTGCATCAGCATTTTTGTTGGAGATTTTCTCAAAGTACCAGGATTTTCATATAAGATAAATGTTTTCAATTACTTTCAAATGCAGCACCACCTGAAAAAAAGACATACAGCTATGCATACTAATTACAACACTTTAATTGGTTCAACATTAGGGTGGTGCTTGTTTTTCAACTACGAAAACACTAGCTTCTTAATTTTGTCTTGATCTAATTTTGTTTATTTGCATAATAAATGAATTCAGGCCAAATACTAACACATTTGAACATTATTTAGAGGTAGCTCAACAGCAGTGATATTTCTAACATATGCGTACATTTCCCGATACGTGAAGTATAGGGAGCTTAGGAAGCTTAGTGTTCCATTACTTTATAAGTATACCCTAAGACTATTTTATGATGGCATATAGGTTAGTAGATGACACCACTGCACAGCCTACAATTCCTTAAAGCCTTTGTTAGATCTAATTGACCCATTTTATGATAATATGAACTGTTTTTAGCAGTATAACAAACATTAGAGTTTCAAAATTAGTTTATTTTTAGAACTTTATTTCAGATTCCTTATAGAAACTAAAATTACCATGAAAGCCACAACCAACTTGTATCTTCTTGAAAAGTTAGTTGCAGAATTGAAAGGTGATGAATTACTATATTTACATAAGTCTCCTGGATATAATTTATACCATTGTTTTGAACTGAAACTTCTACCATGGCCATTCCAGGAATAAAACACTTTTGGCAAAGAGCAAGAACCCCAGGAGAGTCAAACAGTGTTTCAGTTCGGAGACGGTTTTCGCTAGAGGTGCAGCATCGTGAGGAGCCCGTCGACGGTGATGATGCGGAGGGTGGCGGTGGGAAAAATCAAAGGAACGTCAAAAACAATCAAATGAAAGCAATAAGCAATCGTGATTGCTCAAAAAAAAGAAAGAAAAATGTGCAGTCACTGCCCTTTACCTGCCCACGGCAGTATAGTGGTTTAACCATGCATGATTAAATAACGCATGATGATATGCAGCTACCTTCTGCTACAAGTTATAGTGAATCACCGCATAACATATGCCAATAGTAGAAAAACGCCCATGTCTGAGACTCCGTAAAATTTATAATTTTTTTCTCGAATGGTGAAAAGTCTATTAAATAGACCCAAAATCAAACTTATTTTTTGATACCAGCTAATTTATATTGGTTGTAGAAATTAATTCCTAACTCGTACGTTTTATTATCGTTTTCTGATAGTAATGAACTTTTAGGTCACTTGAGCTGTCCTCTAAATACTAGAATTTTCTTTTCAAATTTCATACTTAGTGTTTTTACTTCCTTTTACAAAAAAGGAAGTATTGTGTTCGCGAAAAATTTTTCACTCAAAAATCGGTCTTAATTTCCATTTTTCTCACTCCCGAATGAATGTTGAGTTTTTTTCCGACGTGGATCTACTAACTAGTGAAACTAGTGAACTAGGCATCACACGTGGATATATGCCTAGGAACGTACAGACACCCGAAATATCCATTTTGACGATCCCCTCGTTAATTACAACGAGTTTTCTCGTGACGTCTGTATGTACGTGTGTATGTGTGTATGTATGTCGCATAACTCAAAAACGGTATGTCCTAGAAAGTTGAAATTTCGTACGTAGACTCCTAGTGGGATCTAGTTGTGTACCTTTTCTTTCGGTTGCATTCTGATGTCTTAAGAGGGTCTTTTGCCCCTTTTTGGGGGAAAATCATTGTTAATTTGGATATAAACTCAAGTTGTGTTATAATTTGTCGGAGACTTGGCGATATATCGCCAGACTTTTGGTAGCCAAGTTATGTCGCTAACTTGGCGACAAATTTGGCGATTTTTTTTTTTTAATTTGGTTTCAATTTGTCCACTGTTGTTGATATTTCGAGAGTAAACAATGGACTCACATTAAAATTGCCAATAATAGGGAAATGACATTAAATTGGAGTAAAAGGAAGTCATGTGATGCACACATCAGTTCGTTTTTTTTTTACATCAAAAAGAGCAAACGAAAAGGGTAAGTAAGCCCTACAGAAATTAGAACTTTTTTTCAAACATTTAATTACGTACTACCCTTTTCTATATTAAGTATCTTCCATGAAGTATCACAAATCGAAATCTATGTTTGAAATACTTTTTTTACCAGTGACGAATATATTAACACATAATGTGTGTTATTTTGTAATTTAACCTTTTTGAAGCTGTTTAAAAATATTTAATAAAAACTTTAGCTTTTTCAATTCTATTTTTTGCAAAACACGTTTTTTTTTTTTTTTAATTTAGGTATCAGTTTATGCTAAAAAGTATAATTTTTACTTTGAAACCGGTGAGAAATTTTCCCTGTTGGATCTAGAATTGAATACCGAATCACATCGATAATTTCTGTAAAGAATAACAGTTTAAGAAACGATTACTTACCATTTTATTTTGAATTAGCACTACCCGCACGGCTTTGCCCGAAGTAAAAAATTAAAAGGTCATTTCATTTTCTTGTACATTTACAAATAATGGATAATGAATTTCTCGCTAATTTGCTACGTTCATTTGCTCGCCTATGTTCCACGTTATGATAATTTGCTTGATAAAATGTTCTTTAAATTGGAATAGAAAAAGATCAAAGTCGAATTTTCGAAAAATCGCTTCGAGGTGCACACTCCGTGCTTCAAATTAATTCTGTACCAAATTTCATGAAAATCGGCGAAACCGTCTAGGCGCTATGCGCGTCACAAATATCAAGACAGAAACCCAGATAGAGACTTTCAGCTTTATTATTAGTAGAGATAGAGAAGTTGAATTTCTTCATTCTCTTAATTATCCAGATGAGATGTAAAGTTAAAAAAGAAGATGCCACTTGATAATTAAATTGTAAAAAAAAGTATTTATGTCACAAACTGAAGTTACAATATATGAATGGAAATATTTTTTGCCAGGATCTATAAAGAAACCAGAGCTACGCAAAGTCTGAATTTAAATCAAAATGAAGAATAGGGTGCCTTATAATTAACCTGCACACAGTTTAAAAGAAATAACTTCACAGAGAATCACTACTTGGAGCTGCTGACTAATACAGTGGCGGAAAGTACAAAAGGAAACTGTTTTACGTTGCATACAATATACAATTCAGCCACGTTGTCACATCCTGAGACTGCAGTTTCGATCTTATTAGAACTCATCTGTCAGGAATAGTGAATAACCGAGCTGAAGGCAGATGTCATCTCATTGAAGCTGAGATGATGAGGGAGCCGAGATGACGTCGGCCTCCAGCTCGATTATTCACTATTCCTAACTGATGACTGATGAGTCCTAAAAAGAACGAAACTGGAGTTTTCACGATGTGATAACCGGACTGTCTGGTATATTGTGTGTAATTCTGCCTTAGCCCTGCCTTAGGGGCGGTAACTTACTGCTAAATGTTTCACGCGATTTCGAAAATGTCTCCCGAAGTGCGATATTCAACCGAAGACCGTATATTCAGTGCTAATTCTTTTTGTGCCTTCTAGAGTATTCGACATCCATTAGTAGTGTACTTGGAACCAGGGTTATTGTTTAGCAATATCCGAACAACCATCCTGATGCATTGCAGCCACCGTATTCACCGGATATGAATCCCTGCGACTTCATTCTCAGAAGAAGCCGAGCGACCTCAATAGCCTCAAGAAGTCTACAACTGCCTCATTTGAAAGTGTTAAAAGAAAAGCATTCGAACGAGTTACTGATTCCTTCGTGACTAGGTTCCTCGGTGACTAGGTGACCTCTCCTAGGTGACTAGATAGAACCTCTAAAGGTTCTAATTTTGAAAGCATTCTGATTTAATTTCCTTTCCGGTGTTCATTTTAATATATATAAAAAAAATCACAGTGCTATTTGCAACGCTTCTTAGGTTTTTTTCAGTTTAAAGTTTTAGGTTTACTAAATAACAGCCTGTAATTACGTTTTCTCATATCTCAACTGATAAAAATTAATGCATATAAAACAAAAACGGAAGCAGTGTCCTGCCATTAATAGACTTTGATTGAGTTTATTCTAAGAAAAAATCTGAAAGTGAACCACATAATTTTTTTTTTTTTTTTCAATTGTTAAAGTGTTTTTCTAGATTTTCTAGGCTTAAGTAAGTAGATCCTCTTTAAATGTCCTCTACATTTAAAAAACGAAAATTTGAGGACTTTTAAAGATTGAGGAGAGTTAGTCCAGGTGGGATTGGAATCAACAACTGAAGATGTTGTCAAATATATCTTAACGAATGTTTTTAAAATCAAGGGGTGTGGTAAGATACCTTCCTTTTTTCTATACTCTGTAAAACCCATTTTGTGAATTAGAAAGTTTCGGTTTTTCGAAATAATTTAGGTGCATAACTAAAGTTTTCTTGTTAGGATTACTGATCAGTAAAGCTATTTACTACTTTGACTTACAGAATACACTGAAACCATAAAATTGGAATCAAAAACATTTTCAGTATGGTATAACATATATCTCTACATAATATAAAATAAATTCCCAAAAATGCGTCTGTTTGTTTGAACGCGCAAAACTCGAGAACTACCCGGCCAATTTCGCTGACATTTTCGCAGCATCTTTCTTCTAGCACAGGAAAGGTTTGCAGACCAGTTTGAGAAAAATTCGACGAGCAGATCTTATTTTACTATCGTTTAGACCCAATTTTCACATAAATTCCCAAATATGGGGGCGAAAAATTGCTTGCACATATTAATATTACCTATCGTTAGAAAGAATAGAATTGTCCGCGTTCTGTGCAATTTTTTTCAATGCTCTAACTTCATTACGGCGAGAGTTATTCGCGTTTTAACTCTATTTGTTTTAGGCTTAGCTGAAATTTAGGCACTATTTAAATTTATCAATAAAAAGTGAAGGAAGTGTACCATAGTTTTCTTTTTCACACCATTGGAAAAGCGACATCTTTTACTCCAGATATATCTCGACCTTTGGTCTAAAAACTAAGCTTCTACCTCCAAAGGGAAAAAAGTTACATGCCTTTTTAAATAAGTTCGAAAAATATCATCTCCGTTTAAGTTATTAACCATTTTATTTTCGCTTTTCCAATTTTTGAATCTATTGTTTCCTTCCATCTTTCTCATTTTAATTTCTTAAATTCATTTTATTTTCTGTTTCCATGGTTGCGCTTTTTAAATACATCTTTCGTATTTTAAGTTTTTTAAGGTATTTTAATATCTGTCGTCAATGTCTGAAAGGAAACCTTGCATGATGTTCTCTTCTTCTTTTATTTAAGCTTGATTGTTGAATATAACGTCACTTGACAGGGTTTGTTTTCAAGGTAGATCGAACAAAACCGAGCAAGGATGAATATATATGAATAATTTTGCTAATAAAAACACTTCAAATGAATAATAACATGAAATGTTACTCCATGTGTTTGGACTTATCGAATTGCAAATACATCAACTGAGGTAAAAGTAAATATCGAAGAGAGTTACAAAAATTCTTTTTGATGTGAAGTCTGTTTGGTTTAAGATAATGATTGCAAATATAATTTTTTGCACTATATTTTACAATGGTCAATATCTTTCCGAGTTACTTTATTGTTATAAAATTTTAAAATATTTATAGCAGATCAAATGTGTTATATAAAAAGAGCAGTAATTTATAAATTTGCTTTCCTCGTGTAAATACTAATTGCCAAATTTACCACTTTTAGAAGCATATTTTAAGTTCATAGCGCACACTAAATCTTTACAGACATCACCAATTCTACATGGTGTTCCGTTTTAACCTGCAAGACCTTTATTTTTGCAACCATTAGTCCTAGATATCAGATGTATACATCCACTTGAAAAAAATGTTCAAAATCAGATGCAGAGTTAAGATGGCGAAAGTTTCAAGTAAAAATTAAAATAAGTCAAAAAATAGAAAATTTAACATTTTATACGGGCCTCAGGTCCCTAAACTTATATTTAGTGAAATAATCTCCATTGAAAACTATTGCTGACACAAAACACTTGACATTTGTGAGACCAAAATTAAAGGAGATATTGCATTTCAAAGTTTTAAGGGACAATACAGAAGATGAGACTGGAACTTATCGCCCTTTCAGAAGAGTGACAGGTCGTCAAAGTAAGAAAAACAAGGTATACTTTTATTTTTGATTGCTATTCAAAAATACATGCAAATGTTATGCCGTGATACGTAAAAATAACTACAAATCTCGAAAAATTTGAAAAACCACTCTATGCACAGATATAATTTTAAACACTTGTTAACAGCTATATTTTCCCCCAAAAGGAGTTATTGACGGATAGTGAAAAGTGGTGTAAGTTACAAAACGCTGCGTTTCATATCTCGGTGAATATTGGTCGTAGGTGTTGGAATTATTTTTCAATGGAGATTATTTTCCTAAATATAAGTTAGGGCACCTGGTGCCCGTATAAAAAGTTAAATTTTGTATTTTTTGACTAATTTTAAATTTGACTTCAAACTTTCAATGTCTTAACTCTGCATCTGATTTTGAACATTTTTGCCATTGGAAGTATACATCTAGGACTAACGGTTGCGAAAAAAAAGGTCTTGCAGGTTAAAACGGAACTCCCTGTGTATGGCCTGTGCTGTTTTGATATCATCTTTCGATAAAGTAAAAGCTGTCATAGCCCAAGTAAGAAGGTCATGGACGTCGCAGATAGGTTGTTGTATCACTTTTTTTGATGTCGATTTCTGTAATAATATTCCTATTCTTCTGCAGAGGTCTAACATTCATCACTCACGAGGACTTTTTGTGTTAAACTGTAGGTGAAATCTAATTTTCTTCACAATACATAAAATTATATTATCAAAAAAAAAAAAAAAAAATGTGTCAAACTGAGGAAGGAATTTGACTGGGCAGAAATTATTCTAACAAATAATTTTAATATGACTGCTCAACACTCAGTCATCAGTCAAAGTTTTCTATCGAATGATAGGATGTAAAGAAATATCTGTCAAAAAGCATTTGTTATCGCTTAAATTTTCTTACACATAACAAATATTTTTTTTTTAATTTTGAAACATTGAAAATTTTAGATTAAAAAAACAAAACAAAAATCGAACATTAAAATTTTATCACCAAGTGTTGAAATGCATTCTAAGATATCTGTCCACACATCTTTGTTGCAGTTGAAGAGGGGTTATTTTGAGAAAACCTCTGTTAAAGTAGTAAACAACTTGCAGAAAAAAATATAATGCAAATACTTTTGCCAACCAGTAATCATCACTATTTATAAGGAAATATGCAATGTGCACAATGCACAAATGTTTATTTGAGCTAAACGACTTTGGATATTTCCTGTTATTCCTTGTAAAAAAATGGTATGTATTTACTGATTACTTACACTTGAGTTTGGATTTATTTTGTATGACACCTCAACTCTCATGCTGTGGCTCATGTTATATTCATTGGTTTTCATTTTGTGGGAAACACAGCATAACAAACATGATTTTTGAAAGGAGTTTAAGTTTTTTTGATTTAAAATTTATAAAAAGTTTTTAACAGAATTGCTGATAAGTCTAGTTTTCGAGTGCGCTGTGAGGATAAAATATGCTTCTAAAAGTAGAAAATTTCAATTTTCGAAACTAGTATCAGGTACAAAAAGTGGTACATTACTGCTGTTTTTATACAATACACATAATCTGCTATCACTATTTAAAAATTTTGTAGCTATAAAATAACTCAAAAAGATATTGATCACTATAAAACCAACTCAAGGAAATTTATATTTGCAATTATTCTCTTACACTTCAATTAGAAATCAAATTTATATAACACTCATCGATGTTCACTCATATCGAATTGCAAATACATCAGCTGAGGTAAGTCCGAATACAAGATGTTTCATATTATTATTAATTAAAAGTATATGTATTAGTAAGATTATTCATACATATTTTATAGCATGATAATAGCTTTAGACTAAAATGTAATGTTTTTGGTGTGTTCTATAAATAAAAATAGTAAATACCTTTACTGATTGATAATCCTAACCACTTGCTATCATACATGAAATACACCGCCAGCTCAGTCAATTCCAGCCGAGGACTGCAGTTTCGTGCTTATTAGCACTCATCAGTCCGGAAAAGGAAGTGACGAACCTGGAGATGGTAAACCTCTTAAGGAAGCCAAGAGGGCAAAACAAACTGGTATCTAATATAGAATCGGCACTGGCCAGACGAGTGACCGAAACAATGGTTCGGTTCAACACGAAATATTGAATGCAAGGCAGGTATATTCAGTAAGTTACCGCCCTATAGTCAGAGCTAAGGCAGAAATACATGAAATACACCGCCAGCTCAGTCAATAATCCTATGCCGTCCTGATGAGTGCTAAAAAGCACGAAACTGCAGTTCTCGGCTGGAATGACTGAGCTGGTGGTGTATTTCATGTTTTTCTGCCTTAGCCCTGGCTTAAGGCGGTAACTTTATTACAAAATACCATGCTTTGCCATCAATCTTTGAGTTGAACCACACCATTGCTGCGGTCGCTCATCTGGTTTGCTAATTCATCATTAGCTACCAGTTTTTTGGCTCTCTTGGCTCCCTTAAGAGGTTTTTCGCCTCCAACTCATGTGATTCTTATACCTGGCTGATGAGTGCTAAAAAGCACGAAACTGCAGTTCTCGGATGGAATAACTGAGCTGGCGGTGTATTTCACGTATTTCTGCTTTAGGGCGGTAACTTACTGAATATACTTGCTCCCATGTTTGTATTTATTTTGTACATACCTAAAGTCTTTTACATGTGTTAGTTTTCATTTTGTGGGAAACACAGTGTCTTGGGTAAGTTTGGAAATTTAATAGCCATTATTTTGAAGTTCAGACAACGTGTGGCAGCGACCATTTTTGATTTTTCTAATATTTTTATATGTCAAAGTAGGTCATGAGAAGTAAACATTCTGAAATTTTTAGCCTTCCAAAAAATTTTTTTCGTTCGTTAAAAATTCCCAAAGTTTGAGGTTTTGCAGCGCTTTTTCAGAAAAATTCTAAAAGTTGCATTTCAGTGCGCTTTAGCTCTTTACAGAAACACCACCTCACGGTTATAGTTATATTTATTGGTTGTACTGTATCTAGTGATGATGACTTCATAGTTATTTTGGTTGGGGGTTTGTTACTTTCTTCAGATAAGGGATCACAAAGTATGGATTTTATCCGTTTTCGCACAAGTTTAACCTGCGTTATTTCCCCCAAAAAGTCACCCCCCGAAAAAAATGTAACATATACTGAAAGTTTATACTATGAAGAGAGTAAATGGCACAAAATTTGTTTGAGGTTTAACTTCTTTTAGGAGAAAAATACCCTGATATTTTTCAAATTTTCAAAAATTGTGCTTTTTTGATCGCAAGTAACTAAAAACAGCATCACTAGGAAAAAGAACCTTGAATATATTATGGTACCTGGGTATGTGTAAAACATCATGAAAAAGAAAGCAGCATGGGATCTTTTCTTGTTTTCCAGAAAATAATTTTTTTGTAACTCATTTTATGCGTTTTCTTGAACATAAAACGTGTGTCCTGTATGCAGATTAAATCTGCTAAAACTTAAAGGATGTAGTAAGAATGTATATATGTGTGTATAGAGAAAGAGAAAAAGACTAGCACTACTTTATTTTTCTGATTTTTACAAATTGATGCTATTTTAATTGCAGGTAAATTAGAAAACGATAAATCGATATTATATATATATATATATATATATATATATATATATATATATATATATATATATATATATATATATATATATATATATATATCGCTTCTACGGTATAATTTTCTTTTAGCTATCCATACACAGTGTGGTTATATTTACGTAGAGTAAATGACGCAAAAACAATATGTAAATTTCAGAACATCAAATTAATATAAATTCATATCATTTGGTGGAAATAAACAACTCGGGATTAAAAGTCTGGCAGTATTTCGACGTCGGTACAGGAAAGGAAATTTCATTTACAGAAGATGCATTTTTTAAATCTGGTCACTCAGTTATTTCGGAATTCTCTTCTGCGGAATATCAACGTCCTCAAAGCATTGTCAAAGCACAGAAACGACGAAGATTAGACAGGGAATATGCTGCTTCCTATTTCTGCTCAGTACCAGATAGCATGAGCACATTTCTCAAAAGAGGTGACTACGAGCAGCACATTTACTCTGGAAAACACAGTTATGTAAAAGTAGCAACATTGTCTGATGGAGTAAAGAAAAACTGAGTCAAGATGCTGCAAGGACAGAAAAGTTCTGCTTCTTATGGTCTTGGTCAGGCATCCACCAGTCAACAAGGAGAAAACAAAGAAAATATTTTAGAAATCTCATGTGAGGGGTGGGCTCTCGCAACTTCTAAAAGTACACTATTTTCACTGAAACAAAAAGAGTGAAAAGTTATGAAAAGTTACTTTATGGTGAGAAAACCGGGAGAAAACAGACGCCCGACCAAGTAGAACATGCAATGAGAACAGAGATGATTGAAGACATAAAAATATTCCAACCGAACAATATCTGACAGAAGGTCAAATTCAAGCTGCTTTTAGCCGGTATACAAAACAAATTAAAAAAAAAGCTAATAATACTGATTTATCAAGAACCGATAGACTTTTAGAGGTATTTGAAGATGACATAGAAAATAGACATTTAGAGGAAAGTGAAGCAGATATTGTTCATGAAATTTCTTCCATTATATATTATATCTATGGACATAAATAAGAAGGAATTATTTCGGTATTCATACGATAAATCAATATATATATATATATATATATATATATATATATATATATATATATATATATATATATATATATATATATATATTGTTACAAATCCTGTAAATAGTAATTATTGTAGTAACGTAACCTGTAAATAGTTTCCCGTAATGAATATACAACCCCTTTTTCATATGGCTAAAGTATACGACCCCTATTTCCTTTCTGTTCATTGATAAAATTTGATAACGGTCTACTACTTTACAGAAGCGTGTGGAATATTTGAGAAATTTCTTTTCGGTGTATTTAAGCCGTTAGCGATGGATAAACAGTGAGTTTCGATTGATATTTCGAACTGAGAAGATTTTTGCTCTGTTTATAGCGAGGCATTTCGCTGTGTTGTTTTCGTATTTGGAAGTAAATACGTGTGTAAACGTTGAGTTTACGGTGTTGTGTGATAATTGCTTAATTGTTGATGAATAATTTAGCAGTTGTTGAAGATCTTTCCTGTACATAGTGTAAATAAATTTCCTGTGTTTTTATCAAGAACTGTGTCTTCATTTCAAGAAAGTGGAAGTCGCAAGGAATCCGTTACAATTTGGCGCCCAACGTGGGGCTACTTCAGGACTTTCTTGCAGTAAGTGTGACTTTGGACATTTTTTCATAAAGACTTTTTAAATTTGGACTTTATTTTTATGGTGATTACTCGCGCAATGGATGAACAATTAAAACAACTGCTTGATGCAATCAACTCTGTGAAGAGTGATATGGCGGCTAATCAAGAACAATTAAAAAGTGACTTGACTGCAAGTTTTACAGCTAATCAAGAACAATTAAAAAATGATATGGCGGCTAATCAAAACCAATTGAAAAGTGATTTAACGGTGCTGAAAAATGACCTAGTTTCTAACCAAGAGGAAATTAAAAACGATCTTACTTCGGTAAAGACCGTGATGGAAAATAAATTTAATGAGATAGAGCATCGAGTTGATGCTATTGAAGGAAAGTTTGAGGCAGTTGAAGGCCGATTCATCGCAGTGGAAAATAAAATCGAAGAGAAATTTGAAGAAAAATTAAGTTCCGTGGAAGGCCGATGCAATGCTGTAGAAAATAAACTGGAAGAAGAAGATAGAAAATTTCATCAACTTAAAGAAGACATCTTTAAAGACCTGGAAAGGAGATTGGCGACCGCGGAAAGCAGCTCTGTACAGTTTGGCGCTCCCACATCGGTTGCTCGACCGTCCATTAAACTTGCCACATTTGATGCGAAAACTTCGTGGCAGGTTTACAAAACTCAGTTCATGATAGTGGCGGATGCGAACGGATGGGACTCTGCTACCAAGGCCTGTCATCTTGCAGCATCCCTGAGAGGTGACGCAGCGGACATTCTCCAGACCCTTCCGGACAGCCCGCGCCTGGATTTCGCCGCCCTCACATCTGCGTTGGAGCTTTGCTTCGGTGAGAAGTGCCAGAAAGATTTCAGCCGACTCCAGTTGAAGTCCCGTTTCCAGAAAACCGGGGAAACCCTGCAAGAGCTAGCGGCGGACGTCGAGAGATTGTCTCATCTTGCTTTTTGTGACTGTCCTGCGGATGTTCGAGACAACCTGGCACTCAACTACTACATCGACGGGGTTCGAGATCCGGAAATCCAGAAAGCTCTACGGATGGCGGATGTCAAAGACCTGAGTTCTGCTGTTGTGTATGCGATGAAGTTGGAGGCCGCCCAGCAAGCAACCCGCAAGGATCGCCATTCAATCCGCGGCGTGAAAACTGATGAGCCTGATCCGGTTTCGTCACGTTTTGCTGAACTGGAAAAGCAAATAAAAGAAATTGCAGGAATCCTCAAAAGGACTTCGGCTCCCAAGGACCATAATGGACAATCACTTAAGTGCTGGAAATGTGGTGGCGAGGGTCACTTACGAAGAAACTGTGAAGCTCGTCAAGGAACCAGAGGGAAGAGCACTTCTCCCTCCCATGTCCAGGAAAACTAAGCCATGGCAATCTCGCGGGGCGGAGGTCGCCAAATTGGAATGAGCCCCATCTTAAAGTTTTCCAGATTTCATCGACGAGTGGCGGCAGTAATGGACTGTTTGTTTACGCATATGTAAACGGGTTTCCCTGCGAACTGATTATTGACACTGGAGCCAATGTTACGATCATTAGAACAGATGTGGCTCGTCAATTTGGACTCAACATTCTGTGGACGCCGCCCTGCGTTACCCTCCAAACTGTGACAGGTGACAAGATCGAGATTGAAGGTAAAGTGAACTTAGAAATTGTGTTTGGAAATGCCATTTACCATCATACCGCATTCGTTGCTGCTATCATAGACCCCTTCATTCTCGGATTGGACTTTTTAAAGAAGTATGACTTCAACCTCGACTTCAAGACTAACGAGCTGCACTCGACGAGAGAAGACATAGCAGTCTTTCCCGCAGAAAGTGATGTAAAATCCGCTCATCAAATAATTGCCCAAACAGATTTATCAATTCCCTCAAGGTCAGAATCATTAATACCCGGCTCCATTGAAGAAAGCAATAGTTTTAGATTTGGACTCATTGAATACCCCAACTTAAGCAATAACCCAAAAGGAGTGCTGGTAGCATCTACGCTTGTGGACCTTTCTAAGGATGTAATTCCTGTGAGAGTCGCCAACGTGAGTGAAAGGCCAAGGAATATCCGGAAAGGCGAAGTGTTAGCAACTTGTACTCCCGTAAACTGCATCATTAGAAGAATCAATTCCCCCGAGACTGTGTCTTCTGAGTCCTTGACATCGAAGTTAATTGGGAGTGCACCCTTATCGAAGGATCAAAGAACTGCTGCGGAACAATTGGTGGACGACTTCAAGCATCTGTTTTCATCTACATCGGAGGATGTGGGTCGGACGAATTTGACGCAGCATACGATCTATACTGGAGAAAACCCCCTATTAAACAGCATCCAAGACGACTACCGTTCGCCAAGAAGGAAGAGGTTGAGACCCTCCTGAAAGAGATGAAGGAGAATGATGTAATCGAACCCTCATCCAGTCCTTTGGCCTCTCCCATCGTCTTGGTCCGAAAGAAAGATGGCTCCACCAGATTTTGTGTCGATTACCGACGACTGAATGAAATCACCAAGAAAGACAGTTACCCTCTTCCACAGATAGACGACACCTTAGACACTCTTTCCGGACACAAGTGGTTTTCGACCCTGGACTTGAAGAGCGGCTACTGGCAGGCTGAGATACACCCTGATGACCGAGAGAAGACAGCGTTTACAACTGGACAAGGCTTATGGCAGTTTAAAGTGATGCCCTTCGGCCTCTGCAATGCACCAGCTACGTTCGAGCGTCTTATGGAGACAGTGTTAAGAGGACTTTCCTACGAATCCTGTCTGGTCTACTTAGACGATATCATCATCGTGGGACGCAGTTTCGAAGAACATCTGGCAAATCTTAGGAAGGTGCTGCAGAAGCTTAAGGAAGCCAATCTGAAGTTAAGCCCGTCCAAATGTAATTTGTTCCGCCGGGAAGTGAACTACCTTGGTCACATCATCTCTTCTGAAGGTGTACAAACCGATCCAGAAAAGGTATCTGCGGTCAAGAGTTGGAGTCGTCCCGAAAACATCCATCAGCTGAGAAGTTCCCTGGGGCTCTGCACGTACTACAGGAAGTTTGTGAAGGGTTTTTCCAACATTGCACGACCTTTGCATAAGCTGACGGAGAGCAAGCAAAAGTTTGAATGGTCCAAAGAATGCGAAGATGCATTTCTACGACTGAAGGAGGCTTTAACATCAACGCCTATCCTTGCCTATCCTCAGCCTGAAAAATCCTTCATCCTAGACACTGATGCGAGCAACGAGGGCATCGGAGCTGTTTTATTCCAAGAAATTGACGGAAATGAACATGTCATCGCTTACTGGAGCAAATGCTTATCAAAGTCGGAGCGGAATTACTGCGTCACCAGAAAGGAGTTACTGGCCATAGTGAAAGCTGTAGAACACTTCCATCATTACCATTACGGCCGAAAATTTCTGCTTCGGACAGATCATGCCTCATTAACTTGGCTTTTGAACTTCAAAAATCCGGAAGGTCAGATAGCCAGATGGATACAGCGGCTCCAGGAATATGACATGGAGATCAAGCATCGAAAAGGGTTATCTCACGGTAATGCTGACGCTTTATCAAGGAGACCCTGTCCTGAGAACTGCCACTATTGTTCCCGAATCGAGAAACAGTATGGAACGACTAGCCCTACCGCCTATCAGGTGACAGTGACTCCAATATCATCAGAACCTGATCCATGGAGTGATGACCAAGTTCGAAAAGATCAACTTGAAGACCCCGACATAAAACCAATTTTAGAGTTCATGGAAAGTGACAGTCGACGCCCTAGCTGGCAGGACGTTTCCATCTTCAGTCCTGCAACATAAAGATACTGGGCTCTATGGAACTCACTCCATTTACGGAACGGCGTGCTACACCGAAAATGGGAATCTGACGACGGCAAAACATCTAGGTGGCAGTTACTACTTCCCCGATCAAGGATTTCAGATGTTCTGAAAGAAATACATAGTAGTGCGACTGGAGGACATTTTGGTGTCTTGAAAACCCTCAATAAAGTTCGGGAGCGCTTCTTCTGGAGCAAGGCGAAGGATGACGTGGAGAAGTGGTGCCATTCTTGTGACGCCTGTGCTGCTCGTAAAGGACCGAAGAAGAGAAGCAGAGGGAAGCTACATCTGTACAACGTTGGAGCTCCTTTCGAACGAATTGGGATTGACATCCTGGGTCCTCTACCAAGAACTGCTGATGGGAACAAATACATTCTTGTTTCCATCGACTACTTCACCAAATGGCCGGAAGCATATCCCATTCCAGATCAAGAGGCTACCACCGTAGCAGATACTGTAGTCCAACACTGGATCTCGAGATATGGAACACCTTTGCAGATTCATTCCGATCAAGGGAGGAATTTCATCTCTGCTGTGTTTAAGGGCCTATGCCAAATTCTCGGAATTGAGAAAACTAGGACAACACCACTACACCCACAATCGGACGGCATGGTGGAGAGATTTAACCGCACAATCCTGAACAATCTCTCACTTATGGTATCCAGAAATCAACAGGATTGGGACAAGAAACTACCTTTGTTCCTTCTGGCCTACCGCAGTGCTGTCCACGAGACTACCGGATATGCCCCATCTCAGATGCTCTTCGGACGAGAGCTTCGGCTACCTTGTGATCTCGTCTTCGGTCGTCCTCCGGATGCGCCTGCATCGCCTGAGGAGTACATCCAGGATCTCCAGGCCCGGTTGGAAGACGTTCATAACTTCACACGAGAGCGAATCAACATCGCGGCGGAGAAGATGAAGACCCGATACGACACAAGGTCTACTGGACATGAATTCAACGAAGGCGACAAGGTTTGGTTATGGAATCCCACCCGACGGAAAGGTCTGTCACCCAAATTGCATTTGCATTGGGATGGACCCTACAAAGTCCTTAAACGACTAAATGACGTCGTAGTGAGGATCCAAAAATCACCTAATGCAAAACCTAGGGTTGTACATTATGATCGGTTAGCCCCATACTATGGCCATAGTTCATGAGTATTACGTAAACAACCATGGTTGATAACATAAAAGTTGTAGATAATTTTTTTGCTTTTAATGTTTAGTAATATTTCTTGTTATTATTGTGTTTCCTATGTATCTGTTAGTTATTAATTAATGTGAATATTTGTAAATTTTTGATAGAAGTTCGACACCCTTTCTGGGGATTGTACTGCCCGGGACGTGCAGTCCTTAGGAAGGGGGCAATGTTACAAATTCTGTAAATAGTAATTATTGTAGTAACGTAACCTGTAAATAGTTTCCCGTAATGAATATACAACCCCTTTTTCATATGGCTAAAGTATACGACCCCTATTTCCTTTCTGTTCATTGATAAAATTTGATAACGGTCTACTACTTTACAGAAGCGTGTGGAATATTTGAGAAATTTCTTTTCGGTGTATTTAAGCCGTTAGCGATGGATAAACAGTGAGTTTCGATTGATATTTCGAACTGAGAAGATTTTTGCTCTGTTTATAGCGAGGCATTTCGCTGTGTTGTTTTCGTATTTGGAAGTAAATACGTGTGTAAACGTTGAGTTTACGGTGTTGTGTGATAATTGCTTAATTGCTGATGAATAATTTAGCAGTTGTTGAAGATCTTTCCTGTACATAGTGTAAATAAATTTCCTGTGTTTTTATCAAGAACTGTGTCTTCATTTCAAGAAAGTGGAAGTCGCACCGAATCCGTTACAATATATATATATATATGATATCCATTTATCGTATCGTTTTCTGATTTACATGCAATTAAAATACCATCAACTTGTAAAAATCAGAAAAATAAAGTATTGCTAGTCTTTTTCTCCTTCTCTTATACGCACATATATACATTCTTAGTACATCCTTTAAGTTTTAGCAGATCTAATATGCATACTGGACACATGTTTTACGTACGAGAAAACGCGTAAAATGAGCTACAAAAAAATTATTTTTTGGAAAACAAGAAGAGATCCCATGCTGCTATCTATTTCATGATGTTTTATACATACGCAGGTACAATAATATATAAAAGGTTTTTTTTCCTAGTGATGCTGTTTTGAGTTAATTGCAATCAAAAACGCACAATTTTTGAAAATTTAAAAAATATCAGGGTATTTTTCTCCTAAAAAAAATTAAACCTCAAACAAATTTTGTGCCATTTACTCTCTTCACAGTATAAACTTTCAGTATATGTTAAATCTTTTTTTCGGGGGGTGGCTTTTTGGGGGAAATAACGAAGGTTAAACTTGAGCGAAAACGTATAAAATCCATACTTTGCGACCCCTTATCTGAAGAAAGCAACCACCCCCAACCAAAATAACTATGAAGTCATCATCACTAGATACAGTACAACCAATAAATATAACCATAACCGTGAGGTGGCGTTTCTGTAAAGAGCTAAAGTGCACTGAAATGCGACTTTTAGAATTTTTGTAAAAAAGCGCTGCAAAACCTAAAACTTTGGGAATTTTTAACGAACGGAAAAAATTTTTTGGAAGGCTTAAATTTTCAGAATGTTTACTTCTCATGGCCTACTTTGACACATAAAAAAATTAGGAAAATCAAAAATGGTCACTGCCAAAATTTCCGTTTTTTGTCTGAATTTCAAAATAATGGCTCTTAACGTTGGACTGTTTGCAAAATAAAAATATTTATCGTTTTTTCTACAGCAAAAGTAAATTTTCAGACCTACGTTGGAATTGTCACTGCCACTAAGGATATTGAAGTATGAAAATTTTCCAATTTGATTTAAATACCTAAAATTTGAGCTGTTAGTCTACGCATTTAATTTGTTGATTATGACAATATTTTGGAAACTGTCGAATAAAGTTCAAAATGATTTAGCACGGAGCTAGTTATGACAAATGTCAAGGAGGCACGTTGTGATTGTGTCCCTACTTGACCGCCCGTTATCCGTCAGATATGAGAGCGTTGATGACCAAAATGACTGTGGAAGTAATAAACAGGAAGCTGTTAATAAACCAAGCACTTTAGCAATACATTTAGTCAAGGATACTAAGGATACAGAACAGTTTTTATAAAGAAAAAAAAAACATTGAATAAGATGAGTCTATGACAGTTGATGTTAGCATTGTATCAGCGTTACGTTTTACAGAAAAAAGACGGCCACGTACAGTGTTGCCAGATGGTCAAATCCAGATTTCCCCAATTCCCTTCCAACTTTTCCCCAAAAAGCGATGTTTTCTATCAAAATTCCCCAAATCCAAAAATTATTTTTCCACTAATATTTTTATAAAATGAATCGAATTCCTTTAATGTTTTTGTATCTTGAAAAAAATTTTTTCCCCAAATAGACAAATTTTCTTCTAAAATTCCCCAACGTTTTTTTTCTTCCCATTTTCGCTTTTTTCTTCTCTTTTCTTTTCGTCTTCTTTATCTTTTTCTTTCATTATCTTTACTAATAATAAAGCTAAAAGTCTGTCTGTCAGGATCTCAGCACCTAGATCGTTCCGCCGATTTTCATGAAATTTGGCACAAAGTTAGTTCGTAGCATAGGGGTGTGTACCTCGAAGAGATTTTTCGAAAATTGGATTTTGTTCTTTTTCTACTCCAATTTTAAGAACATTTTCTCGAGCAAAATTATCATAAGATGGACGAGTAAATGACCAAGCTATCATAACGTGGAACCGTAACGTGGGCAAGCCAATTGGCGAGAAATTCATCATGCATTATTTGTAAATATACAGGGGAACCAATACACCTTTTAATTTTCTACTGCGGGCAAAGCCGTGCAGGTGCCACTAGTCATAAATACAAGCGCCTGACCGACATATAAGAAATAGCCAATTTTTTTTTTCTACTTGCATTTACTACTCTGATTCTGTATGTACATTTAAACTATGATTTTTTTATATATTTATCCAAGAACATTCTTCATCACGCTTATTTTTACCTGTTTCACGTATCAACTAGTTACTCACGCAAAACATTAATGCGAATTCCGTAGCATAATATTCCACATAATGCGATATCCATAAAGTTGATCAAAGCTAAACCAACGCTGTTTGATACAAACAATGTAACTACTACATGACATACCCCGCCAGCTCAGTCAATTCCAGCCGAGGACTGCAGTTTCGTGCTTATTAGCACTCACCAGCCCGGCATAGAAAAGTAACTGAGCAGGAGATGGAAAACATCTTAAGGAAGCCAAGAGTGCCAAACAAACGGGTAGCTAATGTAGAATTAGCACAGACTAGACGAGTGACCGAAGCAATGGTTCGGTTCAACTCGAAGATTGAAGGCAAGGCATGGTATAATCAGTCACTTTCCTATGCCGGGCTGATGTGTGCTAATAAGCACGAAACTGCAGTCCTCGGCTGGAAATGACTGAGCTGGTGGTGTATTTCATGTATTTCTGCCTTAGCCCTGGCTAATGGGCGATAATGTACTGAATGTAACTACTACTTTTTGTCGTGAATCTAAATACGAAAACAATTCTTTTTTCCCCGAGGTTTTTTCTTTCCCCAGGTTTTCCCCAAGAAAAAATTTTTCCCCAAAGAATTCCCCTCAAACATCATTTTCCCAAATTTTCCCCAGAGAGCACCAGATTTCCCCAAAATGGGGAAATTTCCCCCAACCTGGCAACACTGGCCACGTAAAGCAGGAAATCGAAGTATAAGCACTTAACGTGAAATACATCGCCAGCTCAGTCATTTCCAGCCGAGGACTGCAGTTTCGCGCTTATTAGCACTCATCAGCCCGGCATAGGAAAGTGACTGAGCTGGAGATGGAAAACTTCTTAAGGAAGCCAAGAGTAAGCACTTTGTTCTTCAATGTTTAAAATCTGACATTCTAACAATCGCACCTAAAGAGAAAATTCGAGCGAAACTAATAGCAAGAGAAAGCAAAAAACGATTTGAAGAAAAAGTAAAACAGAAAACTATATGGAAATACCAAAAAGGGCACAAAAAATATACCAACGTTATTGAAAGAATTGACGAAGCTAGATTCGAAAAGCTCTGAAGATGATAAAAATTTATTATGTCTTGTTTGCTTGAAGCAATACAAAGTTCCTAAACTCATAGAGGACTGGGTGCAATGCATGCAATTAAAAAAAGGTCTCTTGTCAAATGTACCAAAGAAGAAACCTTATTTTATTTGTATTAACAGCACATCTGACATCTGATGTTGAAACAAGCGATGATAATGAGTGATTACAAAAAATAGGTACGCCGAGTCAAAGATTAATGTGACCAAAAATTAGTGTTGGCCTACGTTTTATTTCTTTCCTGAGAAACAGGTTTTTAATGTGTAACTAAAAAAGAGTTCACAAGTGATGCTTAAACTATTTCATTTTTATTTCGTTTACAGTGTTATTGAAAACATGAATGTGTTCTTTTTTGTGTTAAGAGAGTTATTCTATGAATTATTTTTTTATTATTAACTTAACATAGCTCATTTAATTGCATTTCTTATATAATTTGTACATATAACAACTAATTTTTATGCGTTTTTTATGTGTCACAATGTGCCTCAAGCATGTCACAGCTAGCCCCGCTATGGGGCAATTTGAGACAATTTTAGAGACTATGCAAATTCCGTTTTATATCATGAAAAACGTTTAGAATGTTGCCAATTGTTCAATAAATATATTGCTCAAGATTCACTCTAATGATATGATGAGCTAAATGTTTCACATCAGTTCAAATCTTACGGTTTTAACAAAAATGCTAAAATGTCACTCTTGCCCCAGTCTCCCCTACACCAAGTTGGAATAAAACCTGAGATGGTGGGTGTCATGGCCTAGATGATTTGACATGGATTAACCTGCTTATTAATAATAAATATTGTGTATTGTAAAGTTTATGCTTGTTTTATTTCATTATTTGTAATGTCAGGCAATGCCTATTTTGTAATGTAAACTTGATCTGGTAAAAACTTTGCTTAAAACTTGTAACTTTATTTTACATAATTACTATTGCTCTGCATTGTTTGAAGGAGTCACGATTTCCTACACATACTTTCAAACAACCATATCTGAAATTTCGGTTCAATTGGGTGAGCGAATAAGTCACTATACTGCGTTCATGGAAAAGATAGACTAGATGTAAACAAAGAAATCCGGCATTTGGCAACGTCAATACCATGTTTGTATTGCAGAAGAACTTCTTAATGCCATATAGACGGTGTATGTGCGAATAGTGTTAGTTTACACTTTATTCTAGAGATAATTACCATAAGTGACCATAGAGACAAACCTTCTTGTAACCTGTTTCATTACTTCTGGTCAATCTTTTCCGTGAACGCAGTATACGGTTTCGTACACTAGGGAAGTCTTTTTGAACCACCCTGTGTGGTCTAAAAGCTTGGAAAATTCTCGAAATAATTGTCTCTTTTCATTTGGTTACACCAAAGGATTATTTCTGATTAAAGAGTGCAAATATCATTTCAAAACGAGCTGATGTGTGCATCACATGACTTCCTTTTACTCCAATTTAATGTCATTTTCTCATTATTGGTAGTTTTAATGTGATTCAATAATTTACTCCTTAAATATCGCCAACAATGGCCAAACTGAAACCAGATTATAAAAAAAAAAATTTAAAAACCGCCAAATTTGTCGCCAAGTTGGCGACAAAACTTGGCGACCAAAAGACTAGCGATATATCGCCAACTGTCCTCCAAATTGTAACACCACTTGAGTTTCCTTTAAATTGACAATGATTTCTCCCCAAAATGGGGCAAAAGACCGTCTTAGGAACATTCAAATGCAATCAAAAGGGAAGGTGCACAACAAAGATCCCACTAGGAGTTTACGTACTAAATTTAAACTTTCTAGGACATGCTGTTTTTGAGTTATGCGAGATATATACACACATACGCACATGCATACGTACATACAGACATCACGAGAAAATTTGTTGTAATTAACTTGGGGATCGTCAAGATGGATATTTCGGGTGTCTGTACATTCCTAGGCATATATCCACGTGTGATGGGGTTGAAAAATAAACTCAACATTCATTTAGGGGTGAGAAAAATTGAAATTAAGGCCAATTTTCGAGAAAAATTTTTTTCGCGAATACAATACTTCCTTTTTTGTAAAAGGAAGTAAAAAATGAAAATAAGTTCACAAGTTTCATGAATAAAGCATTACCTCAAGCCAAGAGAATAAGCATACGCTTCAATAATCAAGGTGTTGAATGTCTGGACTCCATTCATTTTCACCTAATTATCTTGAGTTATTTCATCTTTATCTAAAATAGGGTCTCCATTGGGTACCACCACAGCACTCGAAAAGTCCCTCTATAAAAACATTAATAATATTTAGAGTTAAATGCAACGCAAGGAGTTAAAATGCACAGGCGGAGAAATAATTGAATGTAAGCGAACTTCTCGAAGTGTGGGGCAAAACGCGAGCAACGTTCAACCAATAAGTTAAGACTTTCAACGAAAAGTGTTTTTAAATGATGCATAGTGTGATTTAGTTCATAGTTTTTCATGTGGACATGATGATACAGATTACCATATCTTGTGCCAAAACAGATGCTCCTATTTTTTGTACTATAACTTATCTACAAATGTTTTTCGCTAACACTTTTTTGCTTTTATGTGATTTACATATAATAGTTTTTCACGATAAAATGATGAGTGTGACTTGTCCAAACACATCAAAAACCTTAACCAACTACACACTTGCTACATTTCGTTTTTCTGTCGAAAGAATTTTGCTCTCTAGTAACAAAACTCGCAATAATTATTTATCTCTGTACAGAATATGTTAAGAGATACATAGTATTCAGATGTAGAAATTTGAAAAAAAAAAAAAACCACCTTCACGTGTTTCGGAGCTGTAAGGGACTTCTTCGCCGATAGCAGGAAGGTTTTTGGAATGCAGATAATCAGATTAAAACTAACGTTACTCCTACATTAGCGTTAAGCTATATGTATGTATATTCATTGCTTATGCATTTGAAACTGCAGCTCATTTTTCTAATTTTACTCTGATCGCATGATGAGATGATAAAACATGTCAAAATAGAAATTAAAATAACCTAAAAGCTTACTCTTTTGCCTTAGAATATTCAAAGGTTGTTTACATAATCATACGATTTGCAGCCCATCAAAAAGGGTAACCAAACCCTTTACAAAAGGAGCTGATGTGCATCACATGACTTCCTTCTACTCCAATTTAATGTCATTTTCCCATTATTGGCAATTTTAATGGGATTCAATAGTTTACTCTAAATATCGCCAACAGTGGCCAAATCAAAACCAGATTTTTAAAAAATATCGCCAAATTTGTACTTGGCGACCAAAAGACTGGCGATATATCGCCAAGTGTCCGTGAAATAATAACACCACTTAAAATTATATCGAAAATATCAATGATTTCCCTCCAAAAAGGAGAAAAAGACCCTCTTAGGTACATCCGAATGCAACCAAAAGGGAAGGTGCACAATTAGACCCCACTAGGAGTCTACGTACCAAATTTCAACTTTCTAGGACATACCGTTTTTGAGTTATGCGAGATACATACACGCATACGCAAATACATACGTACATACGGACGTCGCGAGAGTTTGAGGAATTAAAATACGAAAGCAAATGGCTAGCAATTTAAATGGAAATTAGATTTTTTGAACTTGATTTAAAACAGCTGGTAAATGTTTTTCCTTTCAAAATAGAAGCTTAGTTTTTTGATCATACGTCAAGATGGATCCGGAGAAAAACATCGCTTTTTCCAGTGGTGTTAAAAAGAAAACTGTGGGACAATTAATTCATTTTTTATTGATAGCATCAATGAAGAAAGCAGTGCCTGAATTTCAACAAAGCCTAAAATAAATCGAACAAAAAAACGCAAATAACTTCTGCCATAATTTAATTAGAGAATTGAAACAATTTGCGTAGAACGCGGAAAAGTCGACCCTGTCAAACGATATGTAGTATTAATATGTGCAAGTAATTTGCTAACCCAATATTTGGAAATGTGATAATTGGTCTAAATTGGAATAAAAAAAAAAAAAAAAACTCAAATTTTTTTTTTCGAACTGGCCTTCAAACCTTTCCGGTGCTAAAACAAAGATACTGCGAAAATTTCAGCAAAATCGGCCGGGTAGTTGTCGAGTTTTGCGCGTTCGCACAAGAAGATGCTTTTTGGAGACTTCATTTTATACTATAGAGAGATTACGAAAAACATCTGCAACAGCTATTGTTTAATATAATATATTATTTCAATCAGAATTGCTGTAAGTTTTTGATGCAGCAACAATTATTTTTTTTATTCACCACTTATTCTTCAAGAAAATGATTCTTCCACCCTCACATATAAAACTTTGTTTGACGAAAAATTTTTGTCAAACCTATGGATAAAAATGACAAAATATTTTTGTATTTGAAAAGTATTTTTCCCAAATTGAGTGACGCTAAATTTTTCAGAAGACATTTTTGTCGGCCGACAAATAAGAACGCTTATGAAGAACTTTGATGAAAATCTAACCCAAAAAGAATTAGCGGCTTGACTGACTCTATAAGAGGTTGCTCGAGGATTTTTAGTCAGTCATAAAACTAAAAAAAAAAAAAACAGAATTTTAGCGAAAAACGTGTCACAGAAATTTGAAACGATGGGGAGCAGAATGTCACTGAAGATACATTTCTTGAATCCTCACTTCGATTATTTCCCTCTTAATGTTGCAACGGTGAGTTTTGAGCAAGGTAAAGGCTTTCATCAACATATTAATGGTATCAAAGAACGCTACCAAAGGAAACGAAATACAAAAGTATTTGAGAGATTGCTGTTGCTTTCTAATTCAAGACCAAAAGTTATTTTTTGCATCATTTTCCTTCATTAGATTAGATTAAAAAAATTCAGTTTTTAGCCATTAATGGGATTTACAAGGGCCATCCAGAAAGTAGTACCCGTTTCCGCCGCATGAGGCGCTGACGACGCGAGTAGCAGCCGGTCAAGGTCAGACCGCTTCAGTTTCTTGTCTGCCTCGTCTGTTGCAAGTTCCGTGACGCTAGCATTGCCTGTGTTGTTTCTGTGGCCGTTCATAATGTTTGAAAAAATTGAGAGCGCCGCTAGTTGTGGAGTGAGGGCTGTGATAAAATTTCTCAACGCAAGAAACATTCGGCCTTGTCTCTTGTCTGATGGCTTCATTTTCCTCAATGACAATGCCAGACCTCATGCAGCGGGGATAACACAACAACTTCTGCAGCAATTCAATTGGGAAATATTCGATCATCCACCGTATAGCCCGGACTTGGCCCCTTCAGAATTTCATCTCTTTACAAAACTTAGAGTTTTTGGCGGGAAAAAGATTTGACAGCGATGAAGAACTTAAAGAAGGCGTGACTACGTGTTTCAATCGGTTGGCGACGAGGAATATGACGCTAGAATACAAAAACTCGTCACACGTTATGACAAATGTTTAAATTTGCTTGGAGATTATGTGGAGAAGTAGTTTAAGGTACGATCTTTTCAATAAAAATGTTTACATTTGTTAATACTTACTTCTGTGTATGTATTTCACAAACGGGAACTACATTCCGGATGGCCCTCGTAAATTGTCATTACTTGAAAATGGTACGTGTTACAAGAATTTAGTTTATATATTTATGTTTAGCAGGCCCAACTCGACGTAAACCAGCTATTTTTCTCAATGTTATAAAAGAAAAGTACAATTTTGTCACACAATGAATCGTCTGTATTGCATTTAAATTTGAAACCAATGCAAATGACTCCAAGAAAAAAGATTTATCATATTCTTTGGGTCCAAACACGCAAATTATTATAATGAAAAAGCTACAGTTGAATTTCGGTTTTTAAAGTTCGGGCTCTTTTTCCTGGTACTGGTATTATTCAAATATTTCACTTAAAAGAATTAGTCTTTTCTAGTGAAAATCAAGGCCGTGGAGTAGGAAGCAGACTCCTGAATTTTGGAACGTCCGACTTCAACTCCGAATTTATTTATTTATTTATTTCAATTCCTTCCCCCTCTTGGGAAAGGAGAAAACATCTAAACAGAGATGGAAATATTAATTCCCTTTTATGAAATTTCCGCGTTGTATGTTATTGTAAACATACATGTTTGATACATACAACGTTAGAAATTCCATTTGAAAAATCAAATTTTCCAATAGTTACGATTTTAAAAGTAAGATTGCATAAAATTCCCATTTTTACTTCCCTTTACAAAAAAAGAAGTATTGTATTCGCGAAAAAAATGTCACTCAAAAATTGGTGATAATTTCCATCTTGCTCACCCCCAAATGAATGTTGAGGTTTTTTTTCGACTCGACCACACTTGGATAAGTGCCTAAGAACGTATAGACACCCGAAATATCCATTTTGACCATCCCCGCGGTAATTACAACGGTTTTCTCGTGACGTCCGTATGTACGTATGTCGCATAACTCAAGAACGGTCCTAGAGAGTTGAAATTTGGTACGTAGACTCCTAGTGGGGGACTAGTAGTGCACCTCCCTTTTTAGTTGCATTCGAATGTTCCAAAAGGGTTTTTTACACCTTTTTGGGGGGGGGGGGAATCATTGTTAATTTCAATGAAAACTAAAGTGTGTTATATTTTGGCAAACACTTGGCGATATATTGCCATCCTTTTCTCATCAAGTTTTGTCGCCAACTTGGCGACAAATTCGGCGACATTTCTTTTTTTTCTCAAATCTGGTTTCATTTTGTCCACTATTGGCAATATTTAGAAAGTTGACCATTGAATCAGATTAAAATGTCTAATATTGTGAAAATTAATCTGTATAAACGTTTTTTTTCTCCGGTTCGCAACAAAATTGGGGCTAAAATATTTAAAGTGTTTCTTTGTTTAATCCAAGGCACTACTATAATTAAATTGACGTAAAAGGAAGTCATGTGATGCACGCATCAGCTCGTTTTAAAAATTGAAAAGGATTAATTGCTCCTCTTCAATGTTTAACAATTAGACGTTGATCAAGTCGTGTGCTTTCAATTTTTTAATGCTGAATTTTGGAGAAAAAAGTTTTTTTTACAAAGTCAAAAATCCTTTCTTGAGAGGGTTTTGGTCTACTCCGAGTGTCACCCATCTAGTGATTAACACCACAAGTCAATTTCGAAGCTTATAAAACTATATAAATCCTTCAACACAGAAAATTTTTCCCAATAAATCTTAAATTATATTTCATCTATCATACTTCAACTAAAACAGGGCACTATATTAAGTAAGTTACCGCCCTATAGGCAGGGCTAAGGCAGAAATACATGAAATACACCGCCAGCTCTGTCAATTCCAGCCGAGGACTGCAATTTCGTGCTTATTAGCACACATCAGCCCGGCATAGGAAAGTGACCGAGCTGGAGATGGAAAACCTCCTGAGGAAGCCAAGAGAGCCAAACAAACTGGTAGCCGAGTTGAACCGAACCATTGCTTCGGACACTCGTCTGCTCAGTGCTAATTCTGTATTAGCTACCAGTTTGTTTGGCTCTCTTATCTTCCTCAAGAGGTTTTCCATCTCCAGCTCGGTCACTTTCCTATGCCGGGCTGATGAGTGCTAATAAGCACAAAACTGCAGTCCTCGGCTTTAATTGACAGAGCTGGCGGTGAATTTCAGGGCACTATATTGCAGGGAAAGGACAGGTACATGCACGTCTGGAGCAAATTTTACACAAAATGAGGCGGTATACAGCTTTGAACAATAGATTGCTCCATACCAATATTTCTTCTCCGCACAATTTTTGACTTTAATTTTATAGACTGCTTTAGAAGTAATCTTAATAAGGAGATTTTAAGATTTAGCTGCAGTTATTGACTGTTGTAACCAAGAAATCATGCATACACTCATTTTATTTCACAATTTTTGGTGCGAACGAATCTTATGAATAGTCTTCGGATTGAAGAATCAAAATTTTTTATTGGATCTTTTGGATTCGCGTTTTCGCGTCAAAACATATTTGAATTTACCGTACACCCTCAGAAGTATCCTCCCGAGCTACAGGCCCCGACTTGCTCAAGGGTTATAAAATGGTAAATATTCCTTTTACCATTTTATAACTG
Organism: Uloborus diversus; assembly: GCF_026930045.1. Lineage (NCBI taxonomy): Eukaryota > Metazoa > Arthropoda > Arachnida > Araneae > Uloboridae > Uloborus > Uloborus diversus. The sequence continues at coordinate 109,775 of NW_026559011.1, forward strand.
AGATCGAAGTAAAAAGTACATTATTTTAATTTGAAAGTGATTACTTGGAAAACGTTAGGCAGCAAAACCGTTTGCTGGTAGTTGCTTTTAGTTAAAGAAAGTTAAGAAAACAAGCAGACTAGGCGACGGCTTAGGTAGGCTATTATAGAAAGTTCAATAAACAGTCAAGCCAGTTGGTAGCCAATGACAGTTATTTTCTCATTAGTAAGCCTTTATACCTGTAATCGAATCAATTGGTATTCAGTTTTTAAAACAACGCAAACACAGTTGGGGAAAATTTAAAAACGAAAGAAGCCCGGGGTCGCAGTCGGCGTGTTTTCTAACGACTCCAACTCCTTTTCCTCAAAATCAGTCCGACTCCGACTCCATAGATCTGGTGAAAAGTACATGAAAGAGAAGATTTTTAACTTTTATTTCTTCACTTTCACTTCAACTGTGTCTTGTACTTCGGTACTTGATCAAAAATTGCACCACATTTTAGTTTTTGGTTTTGAAGTATCCTATTCAAAAATGTATGTTCACCTAATTGGTCATTAATATTCGTAAAAATTTTATGCTTTTATTAAAAACTTGTACACTCCACCTGTAAATCAGTCAAGACGGTTTTAATTCAATTCATGGTTCAAAATTTTTAAAAAACTGAATCTATCACGTTCTAAAGAGCCATTTTTCTTAAAGCTGGATGGTGAACCTGATAGTTGACGTCTTCAATTTTTTCGAAAATTTCAGGATGTGTTAGTGGTAGGTTAAAGTGGGGCAAAGTGAAATGATATAAGAATCTCAGTTTGTAGTACCACCTACCCTATCAACATTTAAACTATCACATGCAGTTTGTTCCAGTCAAACAATAAATTGTTTTAAAAATCTAAGTGCATAATTATGCAAGTTCTTTTCAGAATTTTCTACGCATCCAAAGTATTGTTTTTTGTGCGCATGAGTGTGTACCCCTATCTTCCTCGAACTGGTTATGTCTAATAGGTAAATACTGGTACCGTTGGATATAGAACATCCAGGGGTAGCCATTCCACCCTGTCTCGCCCCTCTAAACCTTAAATAGTCGAACATCTAGACTTGAGGATAGCTTAAGGAGATCCAGGGATTGCCTGACACCCCTGGACGTTCAGTATATCTAGGGGTGAAAAGCATTAAAAACCTGCCTGTGCCTGCCGCAGGTGGCACTTAACGACCGCAGGAGGCGAACGGGGCTTGGCGAATGAAAACAGCAGGGGGTAGAGATCTCCTAGCAATAATGTAATATTTTGTGGTTTATCCGATTCGTTATTATAAAATGTTTCGTTATTATAAAATGTTTCGTTATTATAAAATGATTTAGTTTTCGCAATTAACGTTTTAAATATAATAAATAACGTTTTAACCTCAGAGCAGCCCAATATATATATATTGGGCTGCTCTGAGGTTGAGTACAGTACTTATTTGGAAAATATTAACCATGTTTTGAATTTAAAATTTAATACAAATTTTAAGCTATACACAGGGCAAAATGGATCAGGCGAAGTTAAATACAGTCGGACCTCCATACATCGAAGTAGCAAACTGCCGGAAAAAAATCGACGTATAGAAATTTCGATGTATGGAGACAATCTTATTTTATCATAAAAGTATCCTAAAACATTAAAATAAAAGCTAATTTTCGGGTATGAAACCCAATTTATAATTTATGCGAGCATCGGATTAGATGAAAGTTAATGATTGAAAAATTAACAGAAATTACATTTTTACGCCAACATACATCTTCATATTCTTCGGCAATTCAACTTGATCGCAACATGAGGGGATTTTCGTTTTGACAATGTAATCGGGAGAAAAGTAAAAAATTAATCTACTTAACTTGAATGATTTTTGCTGAAGCTAAGAAGACTAGGAATGATAATCAAGAGACAAAAGGAATAACTTGACACTGATTTTAGTGTTATTGGTTACAACTAAGATTTGAAATCAAGTTAAAGGAATTTTAAGAACTTCAGAACGGAACAACGACTTAACTACATATCCTTCAATCCCAAGTTCCTTATGAGTTCCGTAGCAACCTTCAGTGAACATAATTTTCTCCTCTAACCTTCATTTTTCATGAGACAAACAGTCTAAAGTGGAAAAAAATCTAAGAATGTCTCGAAATTTTTTTCGATATATAAAGAATTTTTCGATAGATGGAAACAATTTTTCTATATAATGAACATAGAAATTTGCTGGGATTTCGATACATAGAAAATTTCGATATGTGGAAGTTCGATATATGCAGGTTCGACTGTAGTTCATTTCTTTTACTTATTCATTCATTAATAAAATTGATTATAAAACTCATTAATTCATTAACATTCCTTCAGTAGCTAATTCACTTGTGTTTACTCATTAATTCACTTATTTTCTAATTAATTCACTATTTCGTTCACTTATTTTTTTTTGTCATACATGAATTTTTTAATTAAATTATTTCTTCGTTTACTGTTTCGCTATTTATTCATGTATTCGTTAATTCGTTTATTTACACATTCATTTCACGAAATATATTTTAATAATAAAAAAATATATTTCACTAGAAAAATATTTTATTTTTCACTTTGCCCAATGTATTTTTGAAGTGAAAGTACTTTTTTTTAAGGTACAAATTTACTGCAAAAATAAAAAATAATATTTCAATGCAAGTTTTATAAGATTTTTTTTCCCATATGAACTGTAATGTTCAGAAGTTTTCCATGTTTGAACATGCTTCTACAATGATAAAAAAAATGTGGAGTTCATTTCTCCTAAAATCTAATAAGTTCGTCCTTGAGTAGAGATCAATGTTAATGTCGCGAATATAAGGTGTTGAGATACGAACGTTTTGCTTCTTGAGCAACGAGTGACTCATGGAATATTTTTTTAATAAATATTATTTAAGAGCCAGTTTTTATAAGAGTCAGGCAGGTCAGATACATGCCAGTTTTGATTTCACTAAAAATTTTGAAGTGGATTCTTCAAATGATTTTAGAAAACATATTTTTGTCTTTTCTTCCAAAAAAAAAAAAAACGTGCTGATGTGTGCATCACATGACTTCCTTTTGCTCCAATTTAATGTGATTTCCCTATTATTGACAATTTTAATGTGATTCAATTGTTTACTCTGTAAGTATCACCAACAGTGGCCAAACTAAAACCAAATTTTTAAAAAAATCTCCAAATTTGCCGCCAAGTTGGTGACAAAACTTGGCGACCAAAAGCGTGGCAATATGTCGTCAAGTGTCCGACAAATTATAACACCACTTGAGTTAACGTCGAAATTAACTATGATTTCCCCCCAAAAAGGGGGGATAGACCCTTTTAGGAACATCCGAATGCAACCAAAATATAAAGTGCACAGCTAGACCCCACTAGGAGTCTATGCACCAAATTTCAACTTTCTAGGACATACCGTTTTTGAGCTATGCGAGATACATACACACGTCGCGAGAGAATTCGATGTAATTAACTCGGGGGTCGTCAAAATGGATACTTCGGATATCTGTACGTTCCTAGGCATATATTCACGTGTGATCTGCTCGAAAAAAATCTCAACATTTATTCGGTGGTGAGAAAAACGGAAATTAAGGCCGATTTTTTAGTGAAAATTTTTTTCCGAATAAATTATTTTCTTTTTTGTGAAAGAAAGTAAAAAAAAAAAAAAACTTGCCCACAAAAATTCCGAAAGTAGGTCCCGACTTAGGGTTTTTCTCAAATCGACATTTTTTAATATTCAATTATCTCTGCGTATTGAGCATCAGCAGAAGTATTCCTTGTGGTTACAATATGATATTTAGTGCCTCAAATGAAATATATCGTAAAGTTTGTGGCTGACCTTCAGTGAACCCTGGCAGAGGTGGCTAAACTGTGCCGGAGAAAGTGAAAATGTGACATGTTTCAGGCCTCCTGGTTCCATGCACTGGGTAATAATATGCATAAATTATTCAATCCCCTCATTAGTTGCATGGCTCACCCTCTGCGCTGCCAAAAAATGGCGGTTCTGTATTGAAAAATGCTAAAAAGTGCAGCTTTCATGAGCCTTTATCTCAGTGCACTGAGTATCAGTGTGGAACTGGATACCTGCATTTCAAGTTAGAGAATGTGTATTTTCACAAACACGTAACAGAATTATGGGCAAATTCTTTTCAAGAACACAATACGCATTTAAAAACAGTAAAATGAACTGCTCAGTTTTAAGTTCAGTCAGCATATCCGGGTTTAAACTTTCCCCCAGGGACTTTCAGATACTATTCAAAAAAGTAATATGATCAAAAGCTTACACAGGTGACAGAACTATTCGCAATGGTTCTGCAGGTTCAAAAAACACACTTCAAGATGAGGAAATTGCATACGAGTTAACGACGCATCCAGTAAGTTGTACTCAAGTTATATGCTATGTCATCCTTTTTTTTCTGTCTTATTGGTCAGTTAGGCAACTATACCTTTGTTTTATAAAGTCATAATATTGCTTTTATCATCTTAACTATTAATAAAGCTGAAAGTCTCTCTGTCTGTCAGGATCTCTGTGATGCGCATAGCGCCTAGACCGTTCGGCCGATTTTCATGAAATTTGGCACAAAGTTAGTTTGTAGCATGGTAGTGTGCACCTCGAAGCGATTTTTCGAAAATTCGATGTGGTTCTTTTTTTATTCCAATTTTAAGAACAAAACTATCATAAGATGGACGAGTAAATTACGAAATTATCATAACGTGGAACCGTAACATGGGCACAAGCCAATTGGCGAGATACGAAATTATCATAACGTGGAACCGTAACATGGGTACAAGCCAATTGGCGAGAAAATTCACCATACATTATTTGTAAATATACAGGCGAGCCAAAAGACCTTTTAATTTTTTTATTACGGGCAAAGCCGTGGGGGTACCACTAGTAACTAATAAAATATGACTTTGAAATGGGGTCGTTTCCAAAATTTTAAAAGTAAATTTTTTCTGGAAGAGCATGCTTAAAAACATAGGATCTAACTATTTTTTAAATAATTTGTTTCAGTGTAATATTTTAAAAAAATTACTTAAATCTGTGCGCTTTCATTGTTTAAGCTTCTGTCCGATGACATCAAAAATAATGAAACGCCTTTCAGTGTTGCCATTCACACAGCAAAATATTTAATTCGCATCTTTACTCACGTGTATTTGCAACGATATCGTTGATAACAAGCGTAGAGCACAATTTTAGTTCGCTTCTTCATTGTAATAACGTGGAAACGCGGTAAAAGATGCGCCAAAGAGCATCATTTGTGACGTCATCAAGACCACGCCTTGTCTGAAAAATCGGACATTTTTAAAAAATTAATTTAAAAAAAAACTGTTCCGAAAATGAAAGTATTTTCTGGGTTCATGTTATTATAATATTTTTTTTTTTTTTGCTTATTCTATCAGTTTCAGTGACAAAAAGTACTACTTTTGACTGAAGAAAACAACTCCATTGTTTGCTATCATGAAAGTTTAGTGCAGAAAAATAATTTTTGTCAACATTATGTACAGCCTAAAACGATGAAAAATAAGTGATTATAAAACGAAAAAAATCTATCTTAATTAAATTACTTTAAAATACGCCTAAAACACCTTCAAAAAAGTGCTACAAATATCTTAAGTTTTTACATCAATAACAACTTTTCTGAGCAATCACGATTGCTTATTGCTTTCATTTGACTGTTTTGATGTGCTATCATTTTATTTTTCCACCAGCACCCTCTGCAGCATCCCCGTCGACTGTCTCCTCACGTTGCTGCTCCTCTAGCGAAAACAGTCTCCAGATTGCGTTCATATCCTACACACACGTGCATACATACAAACACATACCCACATGTACACCTACACACACAAACACATACACAGACGCATCCATACACACACAAACACATACACGCACGCATACATACATACAGACACCTACACACACATACACGCACCCACATACACACAACCACTCACATATTCATGCATGCACACAGACACAAGCACATATGCCTACATACACATACCCCGCCCCCACGCACAAACACTCATACACACAACTGCCCACACACTCATGCCCGCACACAGACACAAACAAACATGCCTATACACACATACACATACCCCTACACACAAACACACATATCCCCCACACACAAGCACTCACGCCTATATACACACACATGACTGAGAAAAACATAATTTGAATTCAAGATTTTTTTTTTTTCACTTTGCTTCCAGTTATAATATTATAAAGTATGCGAGTAAGCATAATGACTCTACTTGCAAGTCTATAACTCTTTTATGGTACTGAAAGTCCCTGGGGGAAAGTTTAAACCCGGATATGTTGAATGAACTTAAAACTGATAGTTCATTTTACTGTTTTTAAATACGTAGTGTGTTCTTGAAAAGAATTTGCCCATAGTTCTGTCACTTGTTTGTGAAAATATACATATTCTAGTTTGAAATGCAGGTATCCGATTCTACACTGACACTCAGTGCACTGAGATAAAGGCTCATGAAAACTGCACTTTTTAACATTTTTCCGATAGAAAATCCGCCAATTTTATTCAACGCAGAGGGTGAAGCCAAGCAGCCATTGAGAGTATTGAATAATTTATACATATTATTACACAAATTACGTACACAAACCATGGTGAAGCCTCAGTGCATGAAACCAGGAGGCCTAAAACGTGACACATTTTCATTTTCACAAGAAATACACCGCCAGCTGAGTGAATTCCAGCACTTTTACAATTCAGTTGTCCTTTTGTTTGGAATATTCAGGTTTTTCAACAAAACTTCATTCAGAAAAGTTACCGCCCTATAGCCAGGGCTAAGGCAGAAATACATGAAATACACCCTCAGCTCAGTCAATTCCAGCCGATGACTGCAGTTTCGTGCTTTTTAGCACTCATCAGCCCGGCATAGGACTGACATAGCTGGAGGTGGAAAACCTCTTAAGGCTCTCTCCAGTTCAGTCACTCCTATGTCGGGCTGATGAGTGATAATAAGCACGAAACTGCAGACATCGGCTGGAATTCACTGAGCTGGCTTCTTGTGTTTCTGCCTTATCCCTGGCTATGGGGTGGTAACTTACTGAATACATTTTCATTTTTTTCGGCCCAGTTTAGCCCCCCCCCCTGCCAGCGTCCACTGAAGGTCAGACACAAAATTTACGATGCATAACAATTTAGGTACTAAATGTCATATGTTCAACACAAGAATTTTTTTGGCGGATGCTCAATACACAGAAATAATCGAATAAAAAAAAAAAAAAAACTCTGATTTGGAAAATCCTCTACGTTGGGCTCCACTTTACGAATTTTAACAGGTCCCCAAAAAATTTTTTGGAAAAGAAAAAATATACGTATCTTCTAAAATCTTCAAAAGAATCCACCATAAAAATTTGAGCAAAATTAAAAGTGGTGTGTATCCGAACACCCCATTTCTGCCTGGTTCTTATAAAAACTGGCTCTTAACTAGAAAATCGCCCGGCAAGGTATGGCGGGTGAAAATTGCTTCTACATTTGAACGAAGCTATTGCCTGCTTGGTGATATTTTGAAAGTCGAAATGCTAACCCTAACTCCAGTAGATTAACCCTAAACTTCCTGAGACAGCGTTCATTGTTGACCACTTTTTGTTCCTTCATTCCCCTGAAATGACACAGTCTTACCAAGTAAAACATTTAAGTTACCGGATCCAGTTCAGCCTTGTCAAAATAAAGCATTTCCCTGCATGTTAAACATTACCATAACGTATTATCTAATTATCATGCTACGGCGCAAGTTTTGATGTTGGTGACATCAGAGATAACTCGAATCAGTGAATTGGCTATTATATATATGAGGATACTAGGTGCAGGTGAGTATAAATAATTTGTGAGTCACTCGTGAGTTTAAAGACAAAGTTGATTTGAAAATGATATTGATGGTCTCAAGTTGGCAAAACGGTTAGAAAAAAACGAGCTGATGTGTGCATCACATGACTTCCTTCTACTCCAATTTAATGTCATTTTCCCATTATTGGCAATTTTAATGGGATTCAATTGTTTACTCTAAATATCGCCAACAGTGGCCAAATTAAAACCAGATTTTAAGAAAAAATTTTTAAAATCGCCAAATATGTCACCAAGTTGGTGACAAAACTTGGCGACCAAAAGACTGGCGATTAAGTGTCTGCCAAATTATAGCACCACTTGAGTTCACATCGAAATTAACAATTATTTCCCTCCAAAAAAGGGGAAAAGACCCCCTTAGAAACACCCGAATGAAACCAAAAGGGAAAGTGCACAACTAGACCCCACTAGAAGTTCATGTAACAAATTTCAACTTTCTAGGACATACCGTTTTTGCGTTATGCGAGATACACACACATACGCACATACATACGTACATACAGACGTCACGAGAAAACTCGTTGTAATTAAATCGGGGATCGTCAAAATGGATATTTCGGGTGTCTGTACGTTCCTAGGCACATATCCACGTGTGGTCGGGCTGAAAAAAAAAAAACTCAACATTCATTTGGGGGTGAGCAAAATGGAAATGAAGGCCGATTTTTGGGTGAAATTTTTTTCGCGATTACAATACTTCCTTTTTTGTAAAAGGAAGTAAAAAGGAAAATTGTACCTGAAAGCAAAAGCAAGAATTTTTTTTGTTCACAATTGAGGGAAAAAATGGCTACAGATCAAAAACTATTTTCTTCACATTTATTCAGTACCTCCGAACCAGATTGACGTAAGTCAAAAAGTTGCGATTTTCAGTTCATTAGTGGATTGTATATAGAAGACAATCAAGCCACATGAACGTAATTCTTCAAAAAATAATCCTTTTATTTTTTTTCCACTGTTAAAAGAGAGCATGTCCCATCTTTTGCAAGGGACAGAAAAAAGTTTTTTCTCAATCCTGTAAAATAATCATAATGTGACTGACGTCCTTCTGGCTCTGAAGTAAAGAATTTAAACTGAGCTCGTTGGCAAACGATAAATTTCCGATTTGATATGGATGTTCCATTAGACTTAAAAATGCTTATAATTTTGTTCCAGTGATTTTACAGACTTGTTTTTTCTTTTCCTTTTTTTTTTCCTGAAATTCGAACGAAGTGTAAATCAGGTATATTTTTGCTTCAGATGTATTTTTGCTGAATGAACCTTGAATCAAGAAAATCCGATAATTATTTCGGGTAGAGAGAACTATTTAATGCCTTTTTCGGATCCTAAAATTCGCAACTTTTTTTGGCTTTCGAAAAGCCCCTACGTTCTTTCTCGGGTGCCCAAGTAAACTGCCCTACGAAACTTGTTCGAGATCCGATGTAAACTGTGGATTTGTATCAGACACATACACATTATATTCTACGTTTGATTTATATAAATTGACGCGTTCCTGTACTTTTGAAACGATTTTTTTTTTAAACTAGCTGTACCCTCCATGGTGGTGTGCGTGATATAACAGTTTCTAGGAAACCCCTAATAGCAGTTAGGACATTAGTCGGATCATTCCCTACAGATTCAACGGATGAGTGCGCGCGACCATTTTTAATTTTTTTGAAACTCATATCACAAAAAGATGCATATGAATCATGTTTAAAACCACTTTTATTTCTTCTCTAACCTTAACCCTTGATTTTTTAGAGGTCATCAAAAGTCATTTTCGCAGGCAAAAATGGGACTTTTAGACATTTGTATTTTGGCCGAAATCTATTTGAATTACATTTATGGCAGTTAATTTTACGCTTTGACGTTAAAGTGCATAAGATGATAGTCTTACATGCTGAGTTACGCGACTGTAACTTAATAATTAAAATAATGGCAACAGGTTAAAATTCAAGGTCAAATGTAAAATTTTTACTCATTTCAAAGGGGGATAACTCGCGTAAGGGGCGGAAACACAAAATGAAATACGGCAAAAACTAATCACTGGAACTATGCTAATAAAAAAATGTAACTGTTGCTGTGTGTTTGCTTACCCATTATTGGTTACAGCCCCTCAAAGATCAGAAAAATGACATTTTTAGACCCCTGTAAACCAAAAGGGGATGGAATTAAAAATAAAATTTCTTGGCCAATTGAATATTCCATTCAAGTACTATACATGTCATATATATTGTTTTGTATATTTGGTTTTTAAAAAAAGATACAGGTCTTTGAAATTGAGCAATTTTGCTAGTTAAGTCACACACTAAAACAGAAATAAAAAGTGTAAAAAATTCATTGCACTTTCTTAAATTACGTATAGTGTGCTCTATGTAATATATTGTACTGGTAATTTATTCAGATATATTATTAGAGATACACAAGATACTTTAAGGATAAAAATAATTATTTTAATTTCATAACTTAGAAATATTTTTACATAAATGAGTAAAGTAAGAAAAAATAACGTCAGAAAAAGCACAAATTGCGAATAACAACAGACACGTGTTTGGCCGTTACAGGGAACGCCTTTTAAAATGCCAAAAAATAATGAGCTTATGGATGAAAAGACATCCAACAGTGTGCTCTATGTAATATATTATACTGGAAAAAAATATTTTAAGTATAAAAATAATTATTTTAATTTAATAACTTAGAAATATTTGGACATAAATGAGTAAAGCAAGAAAAAACAACGTCAAACATCCAAAAGATCATCACTTTTTGCATGGAAAAAGGCGTTCCCTATAACGCCGAAACACATGTCTGCTGTTATTTGCAATTTGTGGTTTTTTTGACGTTGTTTTTTCTTACTTTACTGTTCTGCACAAAGGTATTCATTTATCATAAATGAGTAGTTCATACATGATTGACAGCTTAAAGGTTTGACTCTGCAAATAAAATTCCCAATACAACATTTAATCAACGCTTTATGCCACCGTATTTGAATAGTATCACTAAAATTATTATCCCCTAGCAGGTATGAAGAATAGTGTATTACTAAAAAGACTATTAAAAGAAAATTCCCATTATTGTCAAAAAAGTTATTACATAGCTTGTGTTGATCACTAAATTTAGAACACCTGTCATTGTCTTGCTCTAAGTACATTTTCAAAGTATCAAATTATGAATGTGTCTTGGTAAAACATTCCAAAACGCCATATACTTGAGTAACAATTACAACTATAGGACTACTAGGTGAGTTCATTTTTTCAAAACTACACTCAAACAAGAAATAAAAAACTCACTTTTTAAAATTTAAATTTTGTATGTGTAATGTTTTCGCATATGTTTAAGGCAATTTAGATACGTTAATGTATATTATTGATGTTATGCTCTATATTATTATATACGTTAATGTATATAATGATATAGAGCATATGTTTGTGTGTATTGAAAATTTGTGTGTGTAGATAGTCTACAAATTAACTACTTAAGCTGTCAATCAAGTATGAACTACTCATTCATGTTCAAATATTTCTAAGTTATCAAATTAAAATATTTTTTTTTATACTTAAAATATGTTTTTTCAGTATAATATATTACATAGGCCATTTAAGAAAGTGCAATGAAGTTTTCACACTTTTTACTTCTGTTTTAGTGCGTAAATTAACTAGCAAAATTGCTCAATTTCAATGACATGTATCTTTTTTACAAACCAAATACACAAAACAATATATATAACATGTATAGTACTTGAATGGAATATTCAATTGGCCAAGAAATTTTATTCTTAATTCCATCCCCTTTTGGTTTACATAGGTCTAAAAATGTCATTTTTCTGATCTTTGAGGGGCTGTAATTTATAAAGGGTAAACAAAAACACAATTAGAGTTACATTTTCTCATTAGCATGGTTCCAATGATTAATTTTTGCCGTATTTCATTTTGTGTTTCCGCCCCTTACGCGAGTTATCCCCCTTTGAAATGAGTAAAAATTTTACATTTGACCTTGAACTTTAACCTGTTGCCATTATTTTAATTATTAAGTTACAGTCGCGTAACTCAGCGAGAAAGACTATCATCTTATGCACTTTAACATCAAAGCTTAAAATTAACTGCCATAAATGTAATTCAAATAGATTTTGGCCAAAATGCAAAGGCCTAAAAGTCCCATTTTTGACTGCGAAAATTACTTTTTGATGACCTCTAAAAAATCAAGGGTTAAGGTTAGAGAAAAAATAAATGTGGTTTTAAACATCATTCATATGCATCTTTTTGGGATATGAGTTTCAAAAAAATTAAAAATGGTCTACCGCACTCATCTGTTGCATCTGTATGGAATGACCCAGACCCTAAAATGAGGGCGAATGAAGCAGTTAATCCCTAAAAAATGATGGCAACAGTTCTAAAAGAAAAGTCAGCGCTGCCTTTAAATATCTCAATCCCTATCAAAAGGTGCTCAGTATTGTATGATCTAACTCAATTGTTACACTATTTTTCGACGGAGAATTACCTGAGACCGAATAAAAAATGCCTAAAATTGTCTCTTAAATAAATGAGAAGAAATATTGCCAAAAGTGTGACATTAAAATAAAGAAAGTCCCGGAATATCTCGTCAACAGAACCTATAAATTTTCATTGTAAAAAAAGACAGCAGTTATCATTCAGGGGAACAGACAATAAACAGACATTCTGAGCGGAAAACCTAATTAGAGTGAAAACAACAGTTCCTAAAAACCACAGATTGAGGACAATGATACATTAATAAAATCAACGGTTCCATTTAAAAGTTTTTTTAGAATAAAGACAAGTTACTAAAAAATACACTCAGAATGAAGACAATAGTTCCCAAAACTCTCCTTTAGAAGAAGAGATAACTTACCTGATAGTTGTCATTGAACTAAGCAAATGCATCCATAAACTCTTGATAGAATACATATAGCAGTTTTCCCGATACCGTCATCCATCGCTTCAAAAATCTATCTGGATACGGAAAATATACATAAAAATTACATCCAGAATAAAGACAAAATCCGAAATTGCATTAACAGTATATCTTTAAAAAAGAAAGAATAAAACATTAGACTTGAAAAAACAGCACCGAAAATGTCCCTTTTGAGCAAGGACAATATTCCCCAAAACTCATCATTGAAATAAGGACGCCGATCAAAAGAGTACATTTTAGGCCCTAATTAGATTAAGTGCAATACTAATAAAAATTTCAATAATAAACTCCAAATAAAATTTTCAGCAAAAGTCTCTAGCCTGTACGAATAAATAAATAGACGTTAAATAGCAAAAAAAATAATCAAAAGAGGAAAATGTTAAGTCCCCCATTATCGGAGAAGCCTAAAAACAGTTGAAGAATTTTGCTTGTCCACAGTCCATCAAAAACGGCAACAACATGGCATTTTTTTCAGCTAAAAATTTACCAAATAAACGAGCTGATGTGTGCATCACATGACTTCCTTTTGCTCCAATTGGCTAAATTGAAACCGGATTTAAAAAAGAAAAATTAATTTGAATTTTGACATCTTGAATTCAAATTATGTTTTTCGCAATCACGAGTGTGTGTGTATGTAGGCGTGTGTGTTTGTGTGTGGGGGGTATGTGTTTGTGTGTAGGGGGTATGTGTATGTGTGTAGGCATGTGTGTTTGTGTCTGAGTGCAGGTATGAATGTGTGGGCAGTTGTGTGTATGAGTGTTTGTGTGTGTGGGTAGTTGTATGTAGGTGTATGTATGTGTAGGTTTCTGTATGTATGCGTGTGTGTATGTGTTTGTGTATGTGTATGTGTGTAGGAGCATGTATGTGTTTATGTGTGTAGGCTTATGTATGTGTTTGTGTAAGTGTGTAGGCGTGTGTATGTGTTTGTGTGTGTGTGTACGTGCGTGTATGTATGCGTGTAAGTGTAAGATATTAACGCAACTTGGAGACGGTTTTCGCTAGAGGAGCAGCATCGTGAGGAGCCACTCGACGGTGGTGCTGGCAGAGGGTGCTGGCGTGAAAATAAAATGATAGCACATCAAAACAGTCAAATAAAAGCAATACGCAATCGTGAATGCTCAAAAAAAAAAAAAAAAAAAAAAAAAAAAAAATCGCCAACTTTGTCGCAAAGCTGGTGACAAAACTTGGCGGAAAAAACACTGGCGATATATCGCCAAGTGTCCGCCAAATTATAACACCACTCGAGTTTACTTTGAAATTAACAATGATTTCCCCCCAAAAAGGGGCAAAAGACCCCTTGAGAAATACCCGAATGCAACGAAAAGGGAAGGTGCACAACTAGACCTCACTAGGAGTTGATGTTTCAAATTTCAACTTTCTAGGACATACCGTTCTTGAGTTATGCGAGATACATACACACATACGCACATAAATACGTACATACGGACGTCGCGAGAAAAGTCGTTATATTTAACTCGGGAATCGTGAAAATAGATATTTCGTGTGTCTATACGTTCTTAGGCCCTTATCCACGCGTGGTCGAGTCGAAAAAAAAAAAAAATTAACATTCATTCGGGGGTGAGTAAAATGGAAATTAAGACCGATTTTTGAGTGAAATTTTTTTCGCGAACACAATACTTCCTTTTTTGTAAAAGGAAGTAAAAAATCAATGTCTGGCGCAGACGATTTCAAATGTCATATTTAATTTCCCTCACTTAAAAATGCCCTCGCTAATATAGGTCTGCTGTTTCTTTAGACCGTAGCACATAGGTGTATTTAGCCAATAACACCGTACAAAAGCCAAAATAATAAAGTTCAGCAAAACTGTTCAATCAAAAAGCAACAGTATAAAGATCAGCTTATAATTCCCTATTGGTGTACGAGAGTCAAATTTTAGACATTGCTGGAACTGCTAGTTTCTCTCAGCGTTTTTTATTGAAAGTCTTCTACTGCTGAAAATGTTTAGAAGGAAGGCTATTTGAATGAAGACTCCGAACAAATAACAGGAACTTCCTCTAAAATTCAACTTCCATTGATACTCAACCTCAAGGGGTTGCGACAATATAAATATATTCGAACAGTTTTAAAAGCGTCTTCATTCCTTTTTTATTGCAATTGCTTATTGTTCTCACTTGACTGTTTTGATGCGCTATGATTTTATTTTCCCGCCAGCACCCTCTACAGCACCACCGTCGACGGGCTCCTCACGATGCTACTCCTATAGCGAAAGCCGTCTCCAGGTTGCATCCATATCCTACACACATGCGCTTACATACACGCACGTACAAGCCAACACCTACACACACACACGCATACATACAGACACCTACACACACACACATACAACTACCCACACACTCATGCCTGCACACAGACACAAACACACATGCCTACACACACGTACACATTCCCCCCCTCTCCTCTCTACCACAAACACTCATACACACAACTACCCACACACATACCTGCACACAGACACAAACACACACGTCTACATACAAACACACACTCGTGAATGCGAAAAACATAATTTGAATTCCAGATGTCAGAATTCAAATTCAAATTATAGTTTTTTTTATTTATGTTTTGGAGGAAATAGGAACACACCTATAATGATCTTTTCCATCAACGACTCAATCCCGTCACACCCGGCAAAAGAGCTCACGCTCTTCACCGAATTAACATCGTGATCCGTAAAAACGTCTTAAGAAACAAAGCAAAATATGGTACTGGTACAAAAATGGGGCTATGATGGATCCCAGCAGACATAGAATAAAGAAAAAAAAATTTGAATTTTGTCATCTTGAATTCAAATTATGTTTTTCGCAATCACGAGTGTGTGTGTATATGTAGGCGTGTGTGTTTGTGTATGGGGGGTGTGTGTGTTTGTGTATGGGGGGTATGTGTGTTTGTGTGTAGGGGGTACGTGTGTAGGCATGTGTGTTTGTGTCTGTGTGCAGGCATGAGTGTTTAGGTAGTTGTGTGTATGTGTGTAGGTGTGTGTGGGGTATGTGTGTGTAGGCATATGTGTTTGTGTCTGTGTGCAGGCATGAGTGTGTGGGTAGTTGTGTGTATATGAGTGTGTAGGTGTGTGTATAGGTGTGTGTATGTGAGTGTGTAGGTGTGTGTGTATGTGAGTGTGTAGGTGTGTGTGTGTATGTGAGTGTGTAGGTGTGTGTGTGTATGTGAGTGTGTAGGTGTGTGTGTGTATGTGAGTGTGTAGGTGTGTGTGTATGTGAGTGTGTAGTTGTGTGTGTATGTGAGTGTGTAGTTGTGTGTGTGTATGCGAGTGTGTGTATGTGGTGAGTGTGTAGGTGTGTGTGTGTGTGAGTGTGTAGGTGTGTGTGTATGTGAGTGTGTATATGTGAGTGTGTATATGTGTTCGTGTGTGTAGGTGTATATGTATATGTGTGTTGGTGCGTGTATGTATGCGTGTAAGTGTAGGATATTGACGAAACCTGGAGACGGTTTTCGCTAGAGGATCAGCATCGTGAGGAGCCGGTCGACGGTGATGCTGCAGAGGGTGCTGGTCTAGAAATAAAATCATAGGAACACAAAAAACAGCCAAATGAAAGCAATAAGCAATCGTGATTGCTCAAAAATTTCAAAGCATTACCGAAAGCGACGAAAATGCCAAACAGACATCACGTGTTCCATTAAAACAAGATGTAATTATTGAGGGTGAAAGGAACAAAATACTATTCCTTCCACTGTCAGATATTGCCGACCCATGCGAGTATGGTTAGCATCATCGAGAAGGTATAAAATGGAAGGTGAGAAGACTTTCATTCGTAAAGCAAAATCATCAAGTCAATTGATAGATTTTAAGGCAAAGCATTGGAGGAAAACATGTCTCATTCGACAGTTTCGCGCAAAACGTGTCAACCATTCGTCGTTGTTAAGTCACGCGACTTAAGGTCTTTGCCTAAGCCTTAGCTGAGCCAATGATTTTCTAGCTCCCCCCATTCACTAATTCCAGCTCTAGGATTAGCATCCCGTGCCTAAAAGTATGTATACATTTTTGATGCATGCTGCTGAAGTTACCTCTCAAACACTCCAATCAAATCAAAAAGTCAATTGACAGATTTTAAAGCGCAACATTGGAGGAAAACAGGTTTCATTCGACAGTTTCATGCAAGCGTATCAACCATTCGTCGTTGTTAAGTCACGCGACTTGAGGTCTTTGCCTAAGCCTTTGCTAAGCCAATGATTGGACTAGCTAGCCCCATTCACTGATTCCTGCTTTAAGATTAGCATCCCCATGCCTAAAAGTATGCATACATTTTTGACGCATGGTTCTGAAGTTATCTCTCGAGCAATCCAACCAACTGTTCAGTTTTCAGAGAAGGCAGCTGTAGCCCCGGCAGCACTACCAATCAGACATTTTACTACAATTTTCATGAGCACGAATTTCTAACCCCTACTTGAAAAGGGGTAATTGACCAACACAACTCTCCAAACTAAAGTCGTTTTCCCCAGAAGCAGTAAATATGATAATAGCAAGTACAGAATAAAGTGAATCAATCATTTCAGAAAGGGCATAGGTCCCATTTTTTGATAAGCTCTGTTAGCCTGGGTTTTACTATATTTTTATCGAGAGATATGGACAGTGTAGAAGGGGAGTGAATCCTCGTACAACAACCCACTTTATTTAGGAACTGAAATTTTTGTGTAGTACAGAAAGGGCATAAGTCCTTTACTTATGCCGTTTCTGTTCTCAAAGTGAATGAAAGAATAGTATAAGACGAAATGTGAATATAGCATGATCATAGAAGAACTAGATTGTTTGGCGTAAAAAAAATAATTTGAACTTTGACATCTTGAATTCAAATCATATTTTTCGCAATCACGAGTGTGCGTGTGTATGTAGGCGAGTGTTTGTGTGTGCGGCGGGTATGCTTGTGTGTGGGCGGTTTGTGTATGTGTGTGTGTGGGTAGTTGAGTGTTTGTGTTGGGGGTATGTGTATGTAGTTGTGTGTGTATGTTTGTGTGTCTGTATGTCTGTGTGTGTGTTGGTGTACGTGTGTGTGTTGGTGTAAGTGTGTGTGTTGGTGTACGTGTGTGTTTTGGTGTACGTGTGTGTGGTGTGTACGTGTGTGTGGTGTGTACGTGTGTGTGGTGTGTGTGTAGGTGTATGTATGTGTGTGTGTGTGTGTAGGTGTAAATGTAGGCAAGTAAGTGATGCAACCTGGAGATGGCTTTCGCTATAGGAGCAGCATCGTGAGGCGGCCGATCAACAGTGATGCTGCAGAGGGTGCTGGTGGAAAAATAAAATGATAGCATATCAAAACAGTCAAGTGAGAACAATAAGCAATCGTAATTGCTCAAAAAAAAAAAAACCGCATTTACTCTACCATTATTACGGCAGAGGCAGGTTTGTCATTTAGGGGGGCCATGGGGAGATTGTCCCTTCCCTGACTTTGAAAAGTTAATTCTTTTCATATAAGTGGGAGTGGTTTTTATTGCTTTCCGATAAAATTTGCGTTTAGCATGCATTCTTTAAACCCTCCCCTTTGGAAAAATTTGAATGGGCAGGGGTGGAGGTAAGGCAGAAAAGTATCGGAAAGAAATTTTGCTAATATCTCAGGGATTTTTTTTTTCTAGAAATAACACTGAAGAAGTTTTAAAAGATTGCTCAAGACATTCCTCTGAGAGGACATTCGCTGTCCTTGTGACAGGGATTTTGGGACAGTAAAAAAATGGTACAGACATGACAGATTATTACCATGTGAAATTCCATCTTTTACGAGTGCAGTTCTGAAATTACACCAAGATTTACCGTCAAATCTGCTGAAATCCGTAACTTCTAAAACAGGTGCAATTCATTTTTTAAGAGGACCTTATTCTCAAACTGAGATTTTGGAAAAATGATTCTACGAGTTGACGAATATTTGCAATCCTCAACATTCATGTGGAGATTTTAAGAGACCTTTCTATGGACATTACGGATTTTAACTCTTAGAGCTATATCATTTAATATTCATATGCACTCAAACAGAAAGTGCTGTGACGCGGTTAGATTCGGCGCGATTCTAATGAAGATGTGTGTCGCATGGTAGAACATGCTGTCGGAACTGATGTTTGTACCTTTTCGATTTGTGTTTTCTTTTCGTATAATTAACAGGACCTTATGCAAGGGGGTGGTTTATATAGGGTTTAAACCCCCTCAGAAATTTTTCATCCAAAGAAATGCTTTCCATTATTTATTTAATTATTTTATTTATTTACGTTTTGATGACAATAATAATATTATTATTATATTGATTTTATTTGTGAAATGAAATTAGTCTGACTGAAAAATTGCATAAACGCATTGTATGTTTATGGTAGTTTACGGTAGTCATTGATAAATTCATTTATTATGTAACTAGTGATACCCACACGGTTTTGTCCGTAATGGAAAAAAAATTAAAAGATCTTTTAGATCGCCTATATATTTACAAATAATGTATAGAGAATTTTCTCGCCAATTGGCATGTACCCATGTTACGGTTCCACGTTATGATAATTTCGTAATTTACTCGTCCATCTTATAATTTTCTTAAAATTGGAATTGAAAAAGAACCACATCGAATTTTCGAAAAATCGTTTCGCTGATCACAATCCCATGCTATGAACCAACTTTGTGCCAAATTTCATGAAAATCGGCTGAACGGTCTAGGCGCTATGCACTTCACAGAGATCCTGACAGACAGAGAGACTTTCAGCTTTATGATTAGTAAAGAAATCCGACTTGGTAAACTGTTGCTTCACACTGCCTGCGACGGTAGAAAAGATTATTTTTCCTTAAATGCTTGTAATTGGTGAGAAAGTTTGTGACTGAAGCTTGAGTAATTGTAAAAAACAATCTATGTAATGAAATTTGCCCGTTTTACTCAGGTAGAAACACTTTTATCTTCATAACAGCATATTTTTTATTATTTTTATAATTTTTATTCTATGCGGTTTTTGTTTTTTGCCCTCAGTATTTTAATAAATTTTTTATAGGTACCATCCATTGGTTCAGAAGAGTCCGAAATATTCCAATTAAAAGACAAAATTAGCAATCTCCTTTACATACGAGTTTCGGTTGGAATTGGAAATGTAAAACACTTCAATCAACCTTTAGATTAGGGGTCGAACAATAAGTCAAAATATTGGAATATAACCTAAGATTTCGCTAAGTCCGATCCCATCTTCATAAGATTTTAATAACCGGATTCAGTAATTTAAAATCAAATTAGAACTTTTTCGCAATTTCGGCAGTTAAAACGTATTTGCACATTTAATATAGTGAGCCAATCTAAAGAAAGAATTTTAATTCGTATGATGACATTTTTTTGAAACTCCAAGGTTAAAAAACTGACATTACATTTTCTTTTAGCAATTTTGAATAAAATTCCAAGCCTTTCCCGAGATTTGTTGCTATTTCACTGCTGGTAGATGATCCAACAGCTCTCAATGATTTTAAAATATTGTTATTTTCTGTTTAATTACAAGTAGAATACTGCTAATTGATTTCAGCACATAAAAAAGGCTCTTAAAATGATTTTCCATTTTCCCTCTTGATTCTGCTTTTGCGCCTAGGAAGCTAAGTAGTTGTGATTATCTTTCCTTTTTCGTGTTTTCCCATTATATCTAGAATTTTTAAAAATGTATTTCAATTTTATACGTGTTCTATCCAGCGAAAATCCTACTCTTAATGACAGGTACAGCTCCTGGTGTAAGCCTTTGCTTTTATTTTAATACAGTAGACCATCGTTTTACGCGGGTTTATTTTATGCGGTTTCGATTATACCCGGTTTAAGATTTGACACCTTTACTTTACTCGGATGAGTTTCGGTTTTACGCGGACGCGGCAATGGAAATAGATACAATTTTCCCCTTTTTCAAAATCCAAACTCCTAAAGATTGCAGATTACGCGTAATCAACTGCATTTTGGCTTGCTAATAATCGAGCTTGGGCCACTGGAGACATTTTATGCGATTGGTTCCAGAGCTCTTTCCAGAAGTAAAGTTATTCAACTCAGACAGTTCAGAACTCACTGAAAGAAGAGCTTTTAGGAGTGACAAAGGAGGCCAAAACCATTGAGGATACCGACGGCGGTGACGCACAACCAAAAACGTTCACATTGAAAATGTTAAGCCAATAGAAATGATTCTAGACAATAGAAATGATCTTTCTTATTGGTTAGTAAAGGAAGGTTCTATCACGGAAATGGCGCAAATGATCATGGATGCGTTAATGTTCTGCAAAGAATTACAGAGAAAAGTTCTTAATGACTACTATCATAGCCAGCTTCTCTTTATAAAAAGGACACGAAAATTACTTATGTTTTCTTAATGCATGTTGTGCATAAAAGTCGATATAAGTACACATTAAACTTATTATACAATTAGTTATCACTAGAATGAAGTTTTTTTCATCTACGGAACCAAACCCCTATTTTAACACTAGTATTAGGTCTCAGTTTACGCGGTTTCGATTTACGCGGTATTTCCGTGGAACTTAACCCCCACGTAAAATGAGGGTCTACTGCAGCGGTAGGCAACCCGTCGATCGTGATCGACCGGTCGATCTCGTGTCCATTATGAGTGGATCGCGGCAATATTTTTAGTCCTGCTTTTTCTCCGACATAAATTATTAAACTTTCATATCTGGAAAAAAAATCGGTTTAACGTCTAAATTAAAAGTTATTTGAAATTTTCCCGAACTTTTTATAGCCATTGGAACTTTTTTAGTCTTAGTTTTATAAGTTGTAACTAAAATATTATACTTGTTTCTGAAAATATTCTGATATCGGTTAACAAAACACTACTTTTGCACAATTTAAAACAACTATTTAATAAGTGTCAAAGTACTTTTTAAAGGAGTTGACCTACACTTTGGTGTCAGCACAGTCTCAACTTAACCCTGTATGCAAAACATGCACTATCACGCCCCCCTCACGTAAGTAGATCTTGTGCTCGCATAGATACTTGGAAAGTAGATGTTCAGTCAATTTAGACTGCCGACCGCTGATCTACTGTATTAGTTCGTAGGTACAAATTGTAGGAGTATGAAACAATGAAAGATCTTTACAATTTATAAACCGATACTATTTTCTTTAGAGACGGCGAGGCCATGATGCTAAATTGGGATTTACTTGAGCGTCGTGGGGACCTTAGAGCAAAAATTAGTGAGAGGAAAAGCTGCAACAAAGATCCCAAGTCACGTGACTCAACAACGACGAATAGTTGACACGTTTTGCGTGAAAGCAGCAGAATAAACCCGATATCTTCCAATGCTGTGCATTAAAATCTATCACGTGACTTGGGGTTTTTGCTTCACGAATAAAAGTTTTTTCCCCCCATTTTACTTATTTTCAATGGTGGGGACCGTTTATATTTTCTAGTTAGATTATAAGAAGAATAAAGTGTTACATAATATTGCCCTTTCAGTGGTGCGGAAAAAGTCTACAGATTTGCTAAAAATGCAACAGTTACAGTCCTTGAAAAAATAAACAAACAATAATACGAATCGAAGATTGTAAAATGTATAGGTTTTATGACTGGCATTAGTTTCCAAAACGCAAGTTTCTAAAATTTCACATTTTAAAACAAACTTCACTACCAAAGTAATATGAACTAAAAACTACAGTTTCGAAATTTAATGATTAAAAAAATTAAATACATGAATGAAACACGAAAATAATATAACCGAGCATGTGCTAATAAATGTTTAAAAAAAAATAGAATTCAGCTAAACAGAAAATTATCAAAACTTAACTATGGTTTACCTAGCTTTTTATAATAAGTGCCGTTTTCTCAATGCATAGTTCCCTTCGCACATATCCAAGCAGGAGCTTTTCCTTGTACTGAGATATACCGAGTTCTTAGTGGTGAGCACAAGTTGAGTTTCTTTGCATCTGCAGGTAAGGAAAACACTTTTATATCAGTATGGACGAGTAATGACAGAGATTGCTTTCGTTGATTGTAAACTCTTTCAGTAATGAAAACACATTTAGATTTCATTTAGCCTTCTAAACCTCTCACTAAGGATAATAACGCTGCACGGTCAACAAAATAAATAAATAAATAAATAAAAGCTTCCTTTCGATTCTTATGTAAAATGACCTCCCTGAATCCGAACATGCCCCCCCCCCGCCCCTCTCCATTATGTTCAGTTTTTTTTTTTTTTTCGTTTTTGTTGTCGTAAGACACTAAAAGAACTCTGTAAATGAGTTTTCTTTACCAACAAAGATTCAAAGCAAAGAAAGCAACCTTCCAGTACAGTTCTAACTTACATTCACAGATATAATTTATATTACAAATAAACATATGTAAGATTATAATGTAACATTTAATGTATTTATTTATATTTCTGGCGATGAACCTCCCTCATCCTCCTCCTTCCTATAAAATTGTTTTCCCCTACAATATGTGCATAAAGTTTTGGATCAGTAACAAATTTTTAAACCAAAAAAAAAAAAAAAAATGAAAAAATTAATTTGAATTTTGTCATCTTGAATTCAAATTATGTTTTTCGCAGTCACGAGTGTGTGTTTGTATGTGTGTGTGGGGGGGGGGTATGTGTATGTGCGTGTAAGCATATGTGTTTGTGTCTGTGTGCAGGTATGAATGTGTGGGCAGTTGTGTGTATTTGTGTGTATGTGTAGGTGTCTGTATGCATGCGTGTGTGTATGTGTTTGTGTATGTGTGTAGGGGTGTGTATGGTGGTGTTTGTGTATGTGTGTAGGTGGTGGTGTTTGTGTATGTGTTTGTGTGTGCGTGTGTGTTGGTGCGTGTATGTATGCGTGTGTGTGTGTGTAGGATATGGACGCAACCTGGACACGGTTTTCGCTAGAGGAGCAGCATCGTGAGGAGCCCGTCGACGCGACGGGTGGTGCTGGCAGAGGGTGCCGGGGGGAAAAATGATAGCATGCCAAAAACAGTCAAATGAAAGCAATAAGCAATCGTGATTGCTCAAAAAAAATATCGCCATGATCATGGATATTCGAATTATCAGAATCTTTCGATTTCGCGATTAGCAGATTTTTGAAGGATGTGTTTGACCCATTCATTGCTTATACTGCCGTGAACAGCACAAAAGTGGTATCCGCACTTTTTATCCAAGTTGAGTTACGCTCACCAGTACGGCGATTAAAAAATTTTTTTTTTCAGCTAAGAGCCCAGGATACCCCCTATTTTTTTTAGACTTACTAATAGTATTATGCTGTAAAAGTTTTAGCCTCTTACTCAAATTTTAAGAGGGTGCTCAATGACCCCTCAATTTGACATTAGCTGTACCATAGAAAATGTCAAAAATTTAGATAAATTTAATTTTCCCGGCTTTTTTTTTTTTTTTTTTTGCAAATGATTGTTTTGTTGCAGTGTACAGTCGAACCTCCATATATCGAACTTCCACATATAAAAAGTTTTTATATATCGGAATCCCAGAAAATTTCTATGTTCATTGCATAGATAAATTATTTTTATATATCGAAAAAAATCTCTATATATCGATTTTTTTTTCGAGACCTTTGTAAACTTTTTTTTTTCCACTTTTGACTGTTTGTCTCATGAAAAATGAAGGTTAGGGGAGAAAATTATGTTTACACTAAAGGTTGCTTCGAAACTCATTAGGAATCTGGGGTTGAAGGGTGTGTAGATAGGTCGTTGTTCGGTTCTGCAGTTCTTGAATTCCCTCAAATTTATTTCAAGTCTTAGTTGCAACAAGTAATAGAGTAAAATCGGTTTCAAGTTATCCCTATTGACTGTAGGTTATCATTCCCAGTCTTTATAGATGAAGTAAAAATCAGTCAAGTTAAGTAGTTTGGTTTTTTTACTTTTCTCTCGATTACATTGTCAAAACGAAAACCCCCTAATGTTGCGGACCAAGTTGAATTGCCGAAGAATGAAGATGTATGAAGGAGCAAAAAGGAATTTCTGTAATTTTTTTAATTATTAACTTTCATTTCATTTTATGCTCGTATAAATTAGAGAGTGGGTTTCATACACGAAAATTAGCTTTAATTTTAATGTTTTAAGAGATTTTTATGATAAAATAAGATTGTTTCTATGCATCGAATTTTTTTCCGACAGTTTGCTACTTCGATATATGGAGGTCGGACTGTATATGCATATTATTAGACTGTATTATAATATGTAGCATTGTGTTTTCAGTCCAATGTACTTTTTTAACCCCCCTCCCCATACGTTGGAAGTTTGGGGGAGGGGGTTGAGCACCCTCTTTCTGTTGAAATAGGAAACTAAAATTCTTCCAGTATATTACTATCCACAAGTGTAAAAATATTGAGGGGTGTCTTGGTATCTAGGGGAAACTTTTTTTTACATGTATTTTTGAACCACCCTGCTCATCAGGTGGTCCTTTGTCATATATTTCCCCTAAATACAATGTTTTATGGTCATTTGT
The DNA here is from genome assembly GCF_026930045.1 of Uloborus diversus. Taxonomy (NCBI): domain Eukaryota; kingdom Metazoa; phylum Arthropoda; class Arachnida; order Araneae; family Uloboridae; genus Uloborus; species Uloborus diversus. Next base: position 134,945 of record NW_026559011.1, read on the forward strand.
CCAGGGGAAGAATTTTTAAAATAAACTCTCAAAAAGTTGCATGGTTATAAAATACATGGAGGAGCAAAACTTTAAACGGGAATTTCTCATTTTGAACTCCGGTACAGATACGACTTTTGCGTTTAGTACGGCAGTACAAGTCATTCAGGTTTTACTCAACATCACTTAATTATGATTTATAACGGGGATGAGATGCAACGAACGATCAGGGCGGTCATTCCACGCTCGTCAGCATGCGAGATCGAGATTCTCGCTCACGTGATTGGTTGTCACGTAGAAATGTCGCAAAGTAGTATTCTAATCTACTCGAACTCCGCTTGCGTCTACGTTCAAGTAGATTAGAATACTTCTTTGCGACATTTCTACGTCACAACCGATCACGTGAGCGAGAATCTCGATCTCGCAAGCTGACGAGCTTGGAATGACCGCCCAGTTCGTCATTTCACTAATGACCAATGATAATCTTGAAATTAGATATGCGACATGACTATTACCTCAAAACATCCATAGTTTGACTATAAATGTTAGTAATAGCTAATTATTTACAGCATTTATATATTTATGTGCTTTATTAATACATATTTTAAAATAAAAATAATTAAAATTTTTACTTAAGTATTTCTATTTTGCAAATAAAATAAAATTGCAAATTAATTTTGCCAATTGATAGACGTGAATGGAAACATAAAAATAAAAAATATATGTAGAAAAAAACAATATTGTGTACATTAAAGCCAGACAGTGTAAGAATACTTAACAGCTTTAAAAGCATTAGCTAAGTTAGAACTGTTTCTCAAAATATTCTTAAAAGTCAAGATCTGATGAATTGGGGCATTTTAGGAAATTTCCTAAGAGTTAAAATCAAAAGAGTGATTCGAATCCCAACAATGTTGGGCGATACTAGGATACTAGACATCTTTAACTGTTGTTTTTTCACTGAATTTTGGTGCTCTCTCAAGCAAAATTTTAAACCACGATGAATCTGTCCAAAATGTGAAGGTTTGCAACTGCAATAAATTTACTAATTTCCACAACAATTTAGACGATGAATAGGATCATTTAGAGAAGAGAATTAAAGTTTATAATTTGGAGAGAACACCTCCTGGAATTGGAAACGTTTTAGAGTCTTAGCAACCTGATAGTTCACAGGTGGGAGGAATTGCAAAAACAACCAAAATATTTCTGATGAAGGTTCGGTTAAGGACATTAGTTTGGGATTTATTTGAAAGTTTTTATAAATGGAATCAATCTAAGTCATCGAATATTCTCCATCAATTGCCACAGCTTTAAGATATTTAAGTTCCGCTTTAAGAAGCTCTGGTAAAGAACAAATATTAAGAGCACAATAAGCAAAAATATTGAAACCAGAATATTCTTGATTAGGAGGACGTGAGGTTCGTCTATGAGCAAGTAAATAAACAGCAAAATGTTTGTGATAAACTGTAGTTTTAAAAATAATTTCAGTTGGAGAAACGTAAACATAAAGAAAGGGAATGCAATTAACCCGTTCTTTATCACAAGAAAATTGAATATGAGGATCAATGGAGTTTGAAATAGATAAAACCTCATCATTCTCAAACTGGTTCTGGTTCATTAGAACAAAACAGTCATCAACACAATGAACATAGAATTAAAACTAATTTCTGGAACAACTTGACCTCAAAATAGCGCATTTAATATGTAAGTAAGAATGGATCAAACAGAGTGAGTTTCCCATAGCCTGACATAGTATAAAATTCACCATTAAAACAAAAGGACATTGTTTTAGAGAGGATCAAGCAAAGACGATAAATAGTCAATACCTTAGAGGTGAAAGAAATTCAGAAAGTCTTCTCTTAAGGCATAACAATGTCTCTTCAATCGGAACGTTACTAAATAAAATAGAAGCGTAAAATATGAAACTGCTGTTTTTGGAACAGCTTAACTTCAACATAATGCATGTAATCACTCAAGATGGGGCCAAGTGAGTTTCCCATGGCCAGACCATCTAACATAGTATAAAATTTCCCATAAAAAACAAAAGAACCCTGCTTAAGACGGGTACGAGTAAGAACAATAGTTCCTCAATTTCCGTAGATGTAAAATGAAATTCAGAAAATCTTCTTTAAAGGCATAATAATGAACCCTCGACGGGAACGTTCGTAAATAAAGAGTTAACATCAAAAGAAGCCATAAAAGAATCATTTGGAATGAATCTAAGAATTATTTTAGCAAAATCAACGGAATTTTAAATAGTAAATAAATTGTGACCCTTAAGAGAAGAAAACGCAGAGACTAAATATTCGTAAGTTTATAAAAAGGCGTTAGAATATTGGAAACAATCGGCCAGAAAGGAATGCCAGCTTTATGCACCTTGGAAAAAGCATAAAATCTAGCATAATTAGCGATAGACGGAATAAGATATTTTTTAACATTTGAAGGCATAGAGTGAACATTGACAGCAGAAGAAATAGTTTTTAACTCTTTATCACTAGGATCTTTAGAAATTTTTTCATATCGATCAGAAGAAATCAAGTTATTTTTATCAACATAAGATAATTTGTAAAGAACACTTTGGCCACCCTTTGCAACAACCAGATCAGAATTAGAAACTAAATCCTTAACAGATCGGCTACAGTATTAATGAAAACAGGTTTAGAAATTTTCGAGTTAAAAGTCAATATTAGAAACTATAGGATGCCAAACCGAATCTTTTTCAGAGGAAGTTAAGGCACTAAATTTAAAAGCTGTTTTAACGGGAGCAATATGTTTTTAAAAAGAAGATTTAACTGTCACAGTAAACTTATTACATTTTAGAGCCTCCGTTTAATAATTGCTTAATGAAACGCTAGACAGATTAACCAGAACATTCTTATTAACGGGTATTTTATCAAGAACAACCACTTCTGAAATTTTAAAGAGCTTAGCCAATATCTTTTCAAAGCACTATGATGTTTATCAGGGGAACAAAAGACTCTAGAGCAAGTATTTGTTAATAATATCAAAGATTTGTTAATAATATCAAAGTCTGAAATAGAATTTGAGCCAGAAAGCTGTAAATCATAAATTTCAAGCTCAATAAATGATAAACGCTTCCAAAACTTTTGGATCCAAGCTCTAAGTAAAGCCAATTTCAACCGAAAGATTACGGGAGACGAGGGCAGATATTCAATAGGGGCACGTATTGCAACGAGCCAATATTGAAGTGTTTCTCGCTAGATAGCGACGTTTACCAGACAATGTGAAACTGCAGCACTGCGCACGCCTTCCACGTGATCCTTAGTTCATCAGCTGGCTTTGTCTTGATGAGACGTCAACTTTTGCGGTTTTTCTTCTGGTGAGTAACTTTGCAAGAATTTACTTTTCATTAAAAAACATGTATGATACTGTTTTCGTTTCATTGTCAGGATCTAACTTTAAAATATATTTCATTACGGTTCTGATGGCGTGATTGCTTTGGCAAATAGTTTTTATTTTCATAGTTAAATATTTAAAAAAAAAAAAATCAAACATGGCGTTGGGGCACGTATTCCAATTCAATACGGGGCACATTTTCTAATTGGAAAATGTGCCCCGGGCTCTCCATGAATGTTTTTTATGCTTTTTTTTACCGTTTAACTTTATATTTTTAGCCAATACAGTTTAAAATTAATGCATAAAACCACAATTATAAATATTTAAAATTTAATATCGGATAACTACTTAAATGATCTGATTTTTTTTTTAAAGTCAAGTCATATCTGAAACTGAATTTCATTCTCCTTCAGAAGAATGAAACTGAATTTCATTCTCCAATGTGATACATCAGATGGAATGAAAATGAGGCGCAATTACCGTAAGAAGTCAAACCGAGGGAACTAACTACACACAAGCGCAAAGAAGTGCAGCACTTGCAACAATAAGAAATGGATGTAGTGTTAGGAAAGCTTTTATAGATTTTAATATTAATACGAGAACATTAAATAACTACCGCCACAAGTTCATTTATGTTCAGTTGGCTCCAATTTAAGTACCTCAAGTCGAAGTGCCTGAAGCCGAAGTTCCACAAACCGAAATACCTTAAACCGAATTATCACAAGCCGAAGTGCCTCAAGCTGATGGCCCTCAAGTCGGAATGCCACAAGCCGAAGTACCTCAAACCGACTTTTCTACAACCCAAATGCCACAAGCTTATGTACCGTCAGCACGAGTTCCTGCAGTTGAAATGTCTCAAATGAAGGCTTGTCCCCATCTGTTTACAGACAAATCGGCTCCAGACGAAGTAAACAATGTATGCCCAACTACTAACACTTCTGACAATCGTCCAGCCAGTTCCTTTTCAATTATTCTCAATGAACCATGTCAACCACAATTAGGGCTACCAGAAGGTGTTCCTTCTACATCCAAGGACATCCAAGGTGAGACTAACCCACAACCATTTCGCTCGCCGATAGCTGGTTCTTTGCCTCAACTCCATCCCCCGAAGAAATCAGACCATTTGAAACGGCTGCCCCGAGGAAAGGCACAGGGAAGGAGAGGAAAAAACGAAAATCCGCCATTATAACGGAGATATTCCTATCAAAAACGCTCTTCAAGCAGAGCAAGAAGCAAAAAAAGAAAAAGTCCAACACGGTCATTTTGAAAAATGAGAGGAAAGCGAACTGTGAAGCCTCAGCTATTTGTTGATGAACGAGCTGATGTGTGTGCATCACATGACTTCCTTTTACTCCAATTTAATGTCATTGCCCCATTATTAGCAATTTTAATGTGACTCAATTGTTTACTGACTAAATATCACCAACAGTGGCCAAATTAAAACCAGATTAAGAGAAATAATTTTAAAGAAATCGCCAAATTTGACGTCAAGTTGGCGACAAAACTTGGCGACCAAAAGACTGGCGATGTATCGCAAAGTGTCCGAAAAATTATAACACCACTTGAGTTTACATCGAAATTAACAATGATTTCTCCCCCCCCCCATAAGGGGCAAAAGACCCCCTTAGGAACATCGGAATGCAACCAAAAGGGAAGGTGCACAACTAGACCCCACTAGGAGTCTACGTACCGAATTTCAACTTTCTAGGACTTAAAGTTCTTGAGTTATGTGACATACATACGCACATACATACGTACTTACAGACGTCACGAGAAAACTCGTTGTAATTAACTCGCAAAACTTCAAAATGGATATTTCGGGCGTCTATACGTTCTTAGGTACATATGTACGTGTGGTCGGGTCGGAAAAAATCTCAACATTCATTTGGGGTTGAGAAAAATGGAAATTAAGGCCGATTTTTGAGTGAAATTTTTTTCGCGAATACAATACTTCCTTTTTTGTAAAAGGAAGTAAAAAAGCAAAAATGATCGAACTTATCCATCCCTTGAATCTGGGTGGATTGACTTAAGTTCTACAAACTACTTTGTATTGAAACATAAAAGTTAACATTTCCATTTATACGCAACTTAAGTTTTTGCAGTATCGCTATTTCAAAACTTTGTTTGGGCGACTGATGAGTTTTGAAAAATCAGAATTCATTTGGACTACGAAATGAAAAACACAAAATTTTCAAAGAAAATAAATTAGACCTTTTAAAAACAATGCAATTATAAATCATGGTATAATTTTTTTGAATTATGGTTTGGTGGGAATGTCATACACTAGTGAGTAGGAAGAATGGAACTTACCATTCAGAAGATGCAACCATACTCTCCTCATTTCTCAGTTAATTAAAGAATGCTTCAGTAGATGGCGCAGGTGGGAGTAAGTTTTCACATCTTTGAAGGATTTTATTTCTAAAATGAAACGAAAAATAATACTAGATTTAACATTAAGTATAAATCCAAAAAATTATTTATCAAGAAAAATTCAAGGAATAGTATTCCGCATTTTGTTCGCTAACAGACATCAAAGAAAGGTATATACCTTCAAGAAGAAAACTAATAAATACCTACTAACATCCACTGAAAAAAAAGATTCAGTAAGTGATCGTGACGCACAGCAATATCTCATCTTTAATTGCTAATAGGAAAGAATGTAGGGTTTTTTTTTTCACTAAAAAGGAGGTATTAAATACAAAATAGAGAGAAATAACCAAAATCCACGAATCTCTCGGAAAAACCAATCGAGTTGGTAGGTATGCAGAAGAGTTGACCAGGCTATAATAGCAATAAATACCAGAAGCTTAAAATAAAATTTGAAATATTGATAGATTGAACTCAAATTATGTTTTTCGCAATAACGAGTTGCGACAGGACAATACTCGTTGGGCCTTGTTTGTATGTGTGTAGGAGTGTATCGTGTGGACGTGTGTGTGTAGGGCATAGGCGCAACCGCATGGGAGTGGTCCCGCTGGTGGTGACCATAATTTCACACTACCTTTTAAAAAGTAAAATCTGCTTATGTTAATCATTGAATGAACGCAAATAAATTCTAACCATGGCGACGAAAATTTTACCTCTTAATAAATAAAACAACGAGTCAGCTTACCCATGTCGTCATGGTAACCTGAAAAAACAGAGCAACATCAATCTCGGTCAAGTGCGCCTAATAAGCAGCAATTCGTGACTGCACAAAAAATATGATATGTGCCGCACACTACTCCCTTTACGTCTACAAAATCATCTATACTGTTACAAATTCTGTAAATAGTAATTATTTTTATGATTAATTTGTCGTAATCTGGCTAAATTTGGCGTTTACTAAATTATCTTTCATCTAAAATTATTGCAGCAACGTAACCTGTATATAGTTTCTTGTATTGAATATACAACCCCCTTACATTCGACTGAAGTATACGGTCCCCTCATTTCTGAATGATAACATTTGTGAATGGAAAGAAATAAGAAAGTGTAGAACGGTGTAGCATTTTCTGGAATAGTTGAGAGGTCTCTTTCGATGTCGATAAAATAGCTGTTACGCATGATGAAAAGTCAGTTTCGATTGAGAATTTGTACTGAGAGTGTATTATCTCTGTTTATTGCGAGGCATTTCGCTGTGTTGTTTTGCGTATTTGGATGTAAATACGTATGTAACCGTTGCGTTTACGATGTTGATTGATATTTGCTTAAATGCTAATGATCAATTTAGCAGTTGTTAACGATCTTTCCTGTACATAGTGTAAATAAATCTCCTGTGTGTTCTCAAGAACTGTGTCTTCCTTTTAAGAAAGTTAAAGTGGCACCGAAACCTTTAACAACATATTTTAATTTCTCAAAGGAATGGGTGCATGTGCCCTTGGGCGAGCGTTAGAAGCAACATTTCTTCACTGAATTGCTTTTTAGTCATTTCCCTAAACGTACGAAACTATGGTAGAAGTTTTAAGGTAGGCGAACACCGTAAATATTTTTTTCTGCACTATTCATTGCACCTTTCTAAATCTTTACACGATTATTAAATGCAACAAAAATAACACATTTTTACTACTTACCTGTAAAAAAAACCTATGGATATTTTTCTTCAATAAAAAAGCCTTTTTATTTCCTTTTACAAAAAAGGAAGTATTGTAATCGCGAAAAAAATTTCACCCAAAAATCGGCCTTTATTTCCATTTTGCTCACCCCCAAATTGATGTTGAGTTTTTTTTTTTTTTTTCAACCTGCCCACATGTGGATATGTGCCCAGGAACGTAGAGACACACGATTTATCCTTTTTGACGATTCCCGAGTTATTTACAACGAGTTTTCTAGTGACGTCTGTATGTACGTATGTATGTGCGTATGTGTGTATGTATGTCGCATAACTCAAGAACGGAATGTCCTAGAGAGTTATAATTTGGTACATAGACTTAGTGGGGTCTAGTTGTGCACCTTCCTTTTTGGTTGCATTCGTATGCTCTAAAGGGGGTCTTTTGGGGGGGGGAAATCATTAATTTCGATGTAAACTCACGTGGCGATATAATTTGGCGGACACTTGACGATATATCGCCAGTCTTTTGGTCGCCAAGTCTTTTCGCCAACTTGGTGACATATTTGGCAATTTTTAAATTTTTTTTTTTAATTTTTTTAATCCGGTTTCACTTTGGCCACTGTTGGTAATATTGAGAGAGTAAACGATTGAATCACATTAAAATTGCCAATAATGAGAAAATGACATTAAATTGGAGTTAAAGGAAGTCATGTGATGCACACATGGTCTCGTTTTTAGCAAAAACCTATCATTTCTCTAACACTTACAGTGCCTTCATTTTTTCATAATTTTTAAAACTTTTGTGTCTATCTCTTCGTTAGGGACCAGAGAGTGATATGACCCTGAAATTTGCCCCAAGTAACTAAAAACTGGTTTTATGGGTAAATGTTTGAAAAATTTCCCCGAAAAACGTGCTTTTTGCCCCTTAAGTTTAATTGATCATTATTTCAAAACCACATTTTGCATTTAAATTATTTTTTGAGTTTTATATCACAGTAATATGTTTAATTACCATTTTTTAAACATTTTCAAATCCTTAGAGTTATTAATTTTTTTGCTAGAGCTGTTTGCTTAAATAAAAACTCTGAAAACGTGGTTAGGAGAAAATCAAGAAGGAAAAATTGAATTTCAGTTACAAGCATGAATGTGTTTAGAAATTTCTTCTAGTTTTCTTAATAATTCATCTATTTAAAAAAAAATTGTGGAATTAGAAAGAACACCGGGGTTTTAAATATCACAAAATTTTAAAATTGTGATTTTTCGAAAATTTGGATGTTTGTAAAGAAAAATTATGTTTTTTTTCGCGTTTGTGATCTAAAATTGCATAAAAACTCCATGGAATGCGTAAAAAAACCGCACAGTAATGCCTGAGACTGAGTGGAAAAACACTTTAACACAAACATCCCTATCTGTCGAGAACAAATGAAAAGAAAAAGGGTTTTATAGAAACTCATTTTCCCAGTATTTCGCTAATTACCACCGCCATGGTCACGAGTCAGGAACTTTAAGACACAGCTGCAAATATACTCTAAGATATGTAACTTTGGATTCAACTTGCATACTCATGAGACTGCAATGTTTATAAATATAGGCTTATTTTCATCAATGTACATGCGGTTTGTATGATATAGCACAGTGGTGTCTAATTTATTTCTACTACAGGCCCGCACCTCAGTAAAGTGATTCTCGGAAGCCAGAACGCGTGCAAAATTTCGAAATATCGGAAATTTCCTTAATTACATCGAAAAATACAGGAAAGAGAAGAATTGTAAAAGCCAATAACAGTTTTATCTTTACCACACGTTTTTTTAAATGCATGTGTTTTTCAGAAACCAATTTCGAAACATTTATGTCCAAATTTGCATTATTGCCATTAACCATGCTTATTCGATTTGTATCATTATTCAAACTTGGACCACACGGATAAGTGTCGCGGGTTGGACGTGACCCTTGGGCATTAAGTTGAGCCCCACTGATATAGCATTATGCAAAATTCAGGTATTTCTTTTGAAATTTTCGAATTTATATGTTCATAATTATTAACATCAAATAGTCAGGGGGCTACGGGAGAAGAAACTGCATTTTGTGATAAAATTTTGAAACTTGGCATGTTTGTATACATGGTATTTTACAAATATTTTATTAAGGGGAGGCATTCCAAAATCCCCCCAAAGCCCCCCCCCCTGCCTTCCATTTTTGGTCCAAAACCAAAAATGGTAATTTTTTTTTAAACTTATTATTTTTTAAAAATTGCTTGTGTCACTCCATATATGTTGATTATATTTTTACTGTTTAAAGCTCCATTAAACGTCTAATTTCCGAAATAACTTCACAAAAAATGGTTATTTAAAAAAATCGATATTTTTAATTTCTAAATTCTGACGTTAATTTTCCCCCCTCATTACAAAATTACTGTGGTTTCTAAATTTAATTAGGGATATATCAAAGTAGGGTTCCAGTTATCTGAACTCTAATTGCCCGAACTGTCCAATTATACGGTCATGATTCGCCTCGTTTTTTTTATGACTGAGCAGGCATAATCGAAACTATCTCTAAAGGGTATAAGATAATAAGGATTTGAAGGAAAAACTGATAACAGAAAGAAATTTAAAGTTTGAATTAAAAATGTCTTCTTATTTCTATCATTACTATTGTTGCTGTTCTTAATTCTCCGTTACCCGATTGATCACTAGTAAGCTTTTACTCATTTTATCGGGGAAAAAAATACACCTGAAGTGTATAATAAAATGTCTAACTGCTTCTTACAAAAAGATTCACATCGATGCGATGAGGACGCTTTTAACACAGAAGTTTTTATAACTTGAAAATTTAAGAAAGAAAGCATCCTCCCAATGTTCAAATTTTGAAGCACTGTATTAAAGCTGGGGCTTTTAATGTTAATGTTTATTAAATCACAGCTTTCAACCAGTTTTAATATATTTTCTAAACCTTTGAAGGAGTTGATTCTGCTTTTTTTCCCCATTTTATTGCTATACTAAACGATGTACATATATTTTATGGTAAGTATGCTCGATGGTTACCAGTTTTCATGAAAGATCTTCTTTTATCCACAAACCTTCCAGACGTACACAAAGCCTTCGAAGAAGGAATGTTTGTTGTAAAAAAGGCAATGAACATGTTTTCTGTAATTGGATTGGACCATGCTTACATGCAAAGCAAAACAATGCTGTGGTGAAAGGAGACGGGGGTATAATTGGTGTATCACAGATCCAACTGCGTTAAGAAGATGGAAGTTGGTTGCTTTTGAAGTTATTGATTTTTTACACAATTTGAAAAAATTACCTCGGCTCATTTAAAGAAACGCTGTATATATGCAATGAAGAAATGTTAAGTTTCCAAAGCCTGTTTTCAAGAAAGATCTTGAAGAGTCAGGCCTTGAAGAGCAATAGCTGAACAAGGAAATCCATTTTTAGAAACATCGAAAGAATTGTTCTCATTAGAGACGAATATAGCAGTAGATGAAGAATATGTGGAGCAGCTCATGAAGATTGGGTGAGTTGTGAAAAAAAGTTACAACAAATTCATAGAGAAAGGAATTGTGACTCAAAAGTCACTTCATATTCACGGGTAGAAAAAAACTTATTATTCTTTCATTTTCACAGAAAAACCAGTAAGTCTGTTAATGAAAAGAGTAAAATTCGATGGATATTCATTTTCAAAGCTTTTCATTATTTGCGATATCTTACATTTAACCCTGGGTGAATTTCTCCTCCATGAAAATCAACCTCACCCTCCATTAATTTCAATAAATGGAACTCTTTGAACCGGAAATAAGACTAGTTATTAACATTCCTGCTCAATGAATTAAATAATAGTATTCCTACTGATGAAGACTACTCGAGAGAAGACGAAATTTTTTTGAGAAAGGATGCTGAAGATGAAAATTATGAATGCTAATTTTAGTATTAGTGCAGAGATACATTGTGATGACATTGTCTATGATGATTCTTTCATCGTTCACATAAAACGACCTAGGACCGAATTTGTTTTTGTTTTAGTTTCTAAAGTCTATTCAGGACACAGCTGCAAGACATGTAAGAGGAATAGGAGAAAGATATCATTTTGGAGAAAATGGTTTGCTTCCTGAGAACTGGACCAGTTTCCTCCGGAATGTAGATAAGAAGACAGAACTGTTTCTCATGATTGCACTGCCTATACCATCTTGATTTTACCTTAAAGATTCAACAGGGATTTTCATTGAATACGACACCTCCAGCTCCATCAAATCACGAGGAAGCTGATTGTAGGCTCTTCGGACATGTTTTGGATGCTGCAGAAAGAGGATAAAGAAGCATACGCGTAAGAACTGTTGGCGCACGCTGTCATTTTAGGCACATATCATACTTCCATGAGTTGAACAAAAAGGGGAGAAAGAAGATGGGGCTTACATTTGTAGCTGGAAAACACGTTCGACTAATACTAGTCCAAGATTTTGCTCAAATTCGGTCAGCAAAAAGCAGTTGCTTAAAGAGGGTTCGACTCATTCTCAGGATGTGACACGACCTCTTTGTTGCAAATCGGGGAAAATTGACGATGTGGAAAAGATGGAAAGACTATCCTGATTGGTGCATTTTTAAACCTATCCTAACCTCAAAAAGAAAGCGTACCTGATTAAAAATTTCAAATATCTTATCGAATCTTTGCTACTCGTCTTCATGTAACTTCCGTCTGTAAATGAAGCTAGAAAACGTTTTTCCACCAGCAAACAAAGATCAATGATTAACTTATCACCCACAGCTGAAGCCCTTTGGCAATTTATTTAGTGCTTATCAAGGTAAATATCGATGGGACAGTATGCATAAAAACTTGGCCTGAACTTAAATTTATGATTTTGGGGTTTACAGTAATTGATGAGAAGCACGTTTTTGTTTGTTTGAATTTGCCCGCAATTTCAAGTGCTTAAAGCGAATTTATGTCATGCAAGTGTAAAAGACAACTGCTCTCAAATAACTTGTGGGTGCTTAGAAAATGAACTTATCTGCTCATCGATGTGTAAATACAGCAAAGGAAAATAATATGTATCTGTGTAAATTACTTGTAAATTCAAATGTTTTTAAATTATCTTCTGTATAATCATTGTACATATCACTTACTCAGATTTGTTGTAGTTTTAGTCGTAGTTTTTGCAATAGTGAGTTATATTTCAATAAATGACAATTTTATTAATAATAACAATATTTTTATCTTTATTAACATAGCACTAAACTTCTTACTGCAGTAATTAATAATTTATTCCTGTTACATCGTTTAAAACATAGAACAAACGCTTCAAATCGTCCGAGAAAAAACTTAAAATTTGTTTTAAAGCGCTTAATAATAAATTTTGGTGTCCTATGAACAAAATATCCGTGACCCCCCCCCCCCTCATTTCGCTGGTACATATATTACTTATAAAACTGCAGAATGTGAGTCAAACTTCCTAAAAACGGCGAAAAAAGTGTTTGAAGTTTTTTTTTTTTTGGTTTTCCAAAAATGAAAATTGATTTCGTTTTAATTAATCAACGTATTGTATACATTCTTAGTAACAATTGAAATGTTTGTTTCAAATTTTGAATAAATTACTAGCTTTGTTTATGATTTTTTATTTCTAGTTTTATTCTTAGTTTTGTAATCAGTTTTTATTGGTAAATTTTAAAACATATTTTCGGATTTTCTACTGCTTCGGATTTCTGGGGTACAGATTATTGGGTTCTACTATAAATGAATTGATTTTCTTTAACATAGTGCTTTAAAATACATAAACATTTCTCAAACAACTCCTCCAGAAATGTTTAAGCCTTTAGTTAGTTAAAGTTATGTTTAAAAAAAATCAACGTTTTTAAGTTATTATGAAAATTAGGAGGTTAAGAGATATTTTAATGGCTTTTTACGCTTTAGTAAGCATAATAGAACTCACAAAAGAAGAAACAGTGGGTGTTTTTTAAAAAATAAGAAATGAAACTGGTTTTGGATTTTTGACCAAAAATGGCAACCAGGAGGGTTTAGAGGGGATTTTGAAAGTATAAGTTATTGAAATTATTATGAAAATTAGGAGGTTAAGAGATATTTTGACGGCTTTTTACGCTTTCGTAAGCGTAATAGAACTCGCCAAAAAAAGCATGGGTGTTTTTCAAAAAATAAAAAATCAAAGTAGTTTTGGATTTTTGACCAAAAATGGCCGCCAGGGGGGGGATTTTGAAATGCCTCCCCTTCTAAAAATGTTTATAAAGACATTGTCTACATGCATGCCAAGTTTCATGATTTTATCACAAAATGCAGTTTCCGGCTCTATTTTCTACCATATCCCCTCTACTAAAATTACTACATTCAATTCAGTGAAATCGGCACTAATCCCCATCAGGTTCTTTCGGAATCTGGGTCATTCTTGAAAAAGTGTAACTTTTCTGTCACACGCCTTTTACGGAAAAAACTTTCAGGAATAATTCATTTAACAATGCTTTTTAATTTTATCAAAAATATATGTATTTAAACCTGCCAACGATTAATTAATAATTTTTATTTTAGTATATTTTTGGTTCACAACATGTGAATTTTCACCTCCGTCGCAGGTCACACACCCTGTGTGACTGTTCATGTTGCTTAATAACTTGTTTAATTAAAAGTATATACTTATTTGTTACTAGAGGTACCCGCACGGCTTTGCCCGTAGTAGAAAGTTTCAATGTCATTCGGATCGCTTGTATATTTACAAATAATGGATGGTGATGTTCTCGCAAATTTACTAGCCCATGTTACGGTTCCACGTTATGATAATTTGGTAATTTACTCGTTTACGTTATGATAATTTCCTCAGTAAAATGTTCTTGAAATTGGAATAGAAAGAGAACGAAATCGAATTTTCGAAAAATCTTTTCGAGGTGCACACCCAAATAGTACAAACTAATTTCGTACCAAATTTCACAAAAATCGGCCGAACAGTCTAGGCGCTATGTGCGTCAGAGATCCTAACAGAGAGAGAGAGAGAGATCCAGACAGAGACTTTCAGTTTTATTATTAGTAAAGATTGCTTTCACAAGTGTCTCAAATATTACATGTTTAAGTATATTAAATGTTTTAATATAGTATTTTAGTTTGTTTTAGTAGGATAAAGAGTCATGTCACACAATAAATTTTCGGCCGCCGTTACCTAATCACAAAATGCCGTACCTCATTACACGAGGCCCCCAGTAACATTTTAATAATATACAATGCAGCTAGCTCCCTTGTTTATTTTTAGCCAATAAAATAGTTGAGATTTTTTCGAAAAACAAGAAGATGGATTTTGCTTTAAAAACTAAATGTGGTTATTGTGACATCCGTGAACTTGAATTTCTGGGACGTAAATTAATGTAAAAAAAGAAGTGAACCTGTTTTCATATGCTTAACATGTGCAGATGGTAGCAACGAAGAAACAAAATATTTCCTAGAAAAATAAATCCATTGTGCCTATATTAAGGGAAAATTCCTCACCTAAGCGAATCTCACCTCCGTGATAGAACTTAACAATGTCATTATTTCTGAAGTGAAAATTACTGATGGAGGGGAAATACATCAATCTTAGGCATTCTTCTAAAACTATAAATTGCCATATATTCTCAAATTCACTAAATACTATTTTTAACACACTTTTGAACTAAAAGGATAACTGATAATTAAGCCGTATTTTAATTTGGAGAGCTTAATATTAGATTCCCATTAAACATTGAAAAAGCTCATTGTTTGCACAATTAACAAAATTATTACTTTTATATTAAATTGGCCTCGATTTTTAAACAAGAGTTTTTTTTTTCTTTTTTCCTTCCTTTTACAAAAAAGGAAGTATTGTATTCGGGAAAAAATTTCACTCAAAAACCGACTTAATTTTTATTTTGCTCACCCTGAATGAATGGAGATTTTTTTCGAATCGACCACACGCGGATAAGTGCCTAAGAACGTATAGACACGCGAAAGATACATTTTGACCAATTCCGAGTTATTTACAACGAGTTTTCTCGTGACGTCTGTACGTACGTATGTATATCGCTTAACTCAAGAACGGTATGTCCTAGAAAGTTAAAATTTGGTACGTAGACTCCTTGTTGGGTCTAGTTGTGCACCTTCCCTTTTAGTTACATTCGGGTGTTTCTAAGGGGGTCTTTTGCCCCTTTTTGAGTGGAAATCATTGTTAATTTCGATGTAAACTCAAGTGGTGTTACAATTTGGCGGACACTTGGCGATATATCGCCAGTCTTTTGGTCACCAACTTGGCGAAAAATTTGGCGTTTTTTATTTTTTTTTTTTTTTTTTTAAATCTGGTTTCAATTTAGCTGCTGTTGGTGATATTTATAGAGTAAACGATTGAATCACATTAAAATGGCCAATAATGGGAAAATGACCTTAAATTGGAGTAAAAGGAAGTCATGTGAGGTACACATCAGCTCGTTTTATTTCCTTGAACAAGGTATTATTTTATCTTATTTATGAGTAAAATAATTGGAATTTAGCTAGACCATTGTTTATGGTTACTTCTGGTAGATAACACTTTTATTTAAGAATGAAAAAAAAAAAAAGTTTCGAAATTGAAAATATTTGCGTTCAAGAGTTACGTTTTGTGGAGAATGACCCATATCCGCTGTATGTCTAAAACATGTTTGAGAGTATACGGCGTATATGGAGTATACCTATAGGAACACAGGAACACCACTGCTCATAAGCTAAAGCAGCACGTTTCTCGCGCTATCTCACGCGCATTCAAAAATATGATTTGGCACAATCTAACTCCTGCTGTCACCCCATTAAACGATACTCCCAAGCCTAGTAGCCACATATGAAGGGTGTTTAAAGCAACCTTTTCTTCTTTACTATGGGCTTTTGGCTTTACAGAACTCATGAAGAGTCATGAATTCTGGAGAATGACCCATCTCTGCTCACTTCATAAATAGGATGCTTTCGTTTATCTATGTATATAAAAATGAATGTTTGTCTGTATGTCATCCACGAACTCAAAAACTACCCGGCAGATTTGGCTGAAACTTTCACCGTTTGTTATTTTTGGTACTGGGAATGTTTATAGACCGGTTCGAGAAAAATCCGATCGATAGTTCCTTTTTTATTCCAATTTAAGTCACCATCCATTGGATAAATAAGAATAAAATGATCGGCTGCAGAAATTAATTCGCGTGAAAGATCTCATTGATAAGAAGTTAGTTGTTGCCATTTTTCTTGAGTTTTCTTTCTTTATTGTTTTATGTCTTTTAATGCAACAGGGGATTTAAAACTTTTTCTATTCGATATTTTTAGCGATTGATTGATCTTGAAAACTGCGTGAGTACAAAATTTGAGTATAGTCACGGCTTCACTGGATACCTGGACCGATTATTTTGAAAATTGCTATATATATGTATTTTTCCACGGAGAAGGTGCATAATATGCTCATTGAAGCCACTCGCCATCAGGTGGCACTGCAGAGTAGCAACTTCTGCCCCGTTCAACAGAATTGTCATGAAAATCAGTATAATGATGTATTTTTTTATTGGCGTAGCAACGCGCGTCGGGTACAGCTAGTATCACATAAACGAAAGCATGCTATTTATGAAGTGAGCAGAGGCTCCCTTAGGCATTCACCACTTAAACTTTATCAGCACCTATTCCCATCGAGTCCTACACCAATCACCAATTTCTTTAAAACCTTTCACACTTTGAGATGTCACGGAGGAAACCATTTGATTGGGACATACTCCATGGTGTACGAAGTGCAAAACCTATTCAGCACCAGCTCCTATCTATATTTCAGAGCAGTGTTTATTTATTTTTTATTTTTTTTTAGTATCTGCGAATAAAGTTTAGGTGCATAGCATCAACGCTTAACGAGAGCAAGTCCATTGTGAAAACCTGAGCTGTAAAATGCTTTAATCAATGTCTTGAAACGAGTGAAGAATTGAAGCCTAGATTCTTTTCAAATATTGTTATGTTTTAAAACGTATTTACTTCCAAATACGAAAACATTACAGCGAAATGCCTCGCAATAAACAGAGCGAATACACTCTCAGTTCGAATTCTCAATCGAGACTGACTTTTTATCATGTATAATGGCTATATACACACCGAAAAGAGAGCTCACAAATATTCCACAAGATTCGAAACGCTTCTCGAAATGCGTAGACCGTTATCAAATTTTATCAATGGAAAAAAAGAAATAGGGGGCTGGTATACTTCAGCCGAATGTATAGGGGCTGTATATTCATTACGGGAAACTATTTACAGGTTACGCTACTACAATAATTACTATTTACAGAATTTGTAACAGTATTTTTTTTAGTTTGAAATTTTCCTTCTGAAAATTCTCATGTGGCATGTCACATTTTTGCCCCGAGCCTTTCAATTTATAATTGACAAAATTTTAGTTTGACAATGCAATTTACAATTAGCGTATGATTCAATTATCAGATGTACTCAGCTTTACAACACACAATGAAGATATTGGAGCAAAATGTAATTGATTCCAGCTACCATCGACTTCGGTATGTCCCCCCCCCTTCTTTAATTCCTTCATTACTTTCTCAACTACATGGGACAGACTCCCTTTCGGTTGCGACATCCCCGATTGGGGATGATCTCATTATCCTCAGTCCTATGGGATAAAATTTATTTAATTCAGGAAAAGAAAATGTAATCTTTTCCAAGAGCGGAAATTTACTCCAATCCTGCAAATCGGAGATAAAGATCTTTATTACACACTAGTGGCACCCGCACGGCTTCGCCCGTAATAGAAAAATTAAAGGTCTTTTGGTTCGCCTGTATATTTACAAATAATGTATGGTGAATTTTCTCGCCAATCGGCTTGTACCGACGTTACAGTTCCACGTTATGATAATTTCGTATCTCGCCAATTGGCTTGTGCCCATGTTACGGTTCCACGTTAGGATAATTTCGTAATTTGATAGTTTTTTTCTTAAAATTGGAATAAAAAAAGAACCACATCGAATTTTCGAAAAATCGCTTCGAGGTGCACACCCCCGTGCTACAAACTAACTGTGTGCCAAATTTCATGAAAATCGGCCGAACGGTCTGGGCGCTATGCGCGTCACAGACATCCTACAGACATCCTCCGGACAGAGCGACTTTTAGCTTTATTATTAGTGAAGAAGTAAAACAGAGGGAAAGATTAAAGTTTGCGAGAAAGCACATAGTTTCCACGGCATAAGTGACAAGAGAGTCATATGGATTACCGAGTTGGTCCAAGCATTAATGATCCTACGTGATAAACGTGTCAAGTCTGTCTCAGAAAATGCTATATCAGCAGATATTTCTGAAAAAAATTAGGAACCATATCGATACCCCCCCCCCCCCATTTCCAAAAAAGAAAACTCCTTATTCAGGAAACACTTGTCATTATTTGAGCTCTCGTCTCAATGTAAAATCCATACACAGATTGTTTGTTGCTAAATACCCCGATTCTCTGTTACATACGAGTTTTACTATAAGTTTTGCAACGAAAACTAAGGTTTGGGCAATTACAAATCGATATATGCCCAAGATGGGAATAACTAAGTATTAATATAAGATATTGTCATTTATCAGAGAGCTTTAAAAGAGCAGTTATAGCAGAAACAATTGTTCACAAAAGAAAAAGCGGAAGGTTTTACAAAAAGTTAAATTGAATTACTCAAATAACTAGGTTTCGCGTGGATGTGATAAGTATTGAGTTCATGCAAGTGTTAAACCTTCTAAGAAAATTCTTGTGCAGAATATTTTCTACCACAAACAACTAAGCCTGAATACATTCTGCATGGATAATCTGGCTGACAATATTGCAAGGTTATACAAGTACCGCGATGGCAAGACAAAAAGACTTAATTAAGTTTGCTCTTTTATAACGGATTTTATGAACAACATTCTAGAAAAGGTGAAGGGATTTCAGTGACAAATGTACCGGTCAGATTAAGAACCGCGCGATAGTAAGATTTTTTCTTTTCTTAACAATCTCAAAAAAATTCGAAAAGATAGTAGTACATTACTTTCCTATGCGAGGACATTCGTTTCTTTCTTGCGACCGAAATTTTGGAACGCTAAAACGAAAGCTAAACCGATACGACAGATTGTATGCACCATGAGTTTTTTTCTCTCTGTGAGTGAAATTAACTCAAGGTTTGCAGTCAAACCCATGGAAATAAAAAGCAATGAAAATAAATAATAAAAAGAAAATTAACTTGAATTCTGAAATTTTGAATTCAAATTATGTTTTTCGCAATCACGAACTGGGACAGGACCCTACTCATTGGAGTTATTGTTTCTAGAAACGGCTCCTGCCCCCCCCCCCAAGTCTCCCTCTCCTCCTGGGCGGTTACTTGTGCATAGTTGTGTGTGTGCGTAGACCTGTGTGTATGCACGTAGGCGTGTGTAAGTATATGTTTGTGAACGTGCTTGTGTGTAGGACATGGACGCCTCCGACCAGGAGAAGCGTATAGCTCAGGACCGGAGCAGCCGCGCCGCGCCGCCATCAGAGGACAGTGGGCGGTGGTGCTGCATAGGCTTCTGGTCCAAGTTGAAATAGGCACGGACACCAAAAACGGTCAAATGAGAACAATAAGCAATCGTGATTGCTCAATAAAAATTTTAACTTCAAAGACTGGTGGCCTCCATTATTTAAGAGAAGTTGTCTTTTGACTCAGAGCTTGGGGAAAACAGTTCCACGGGATGAAAAAGTTTTCAATCCTCAACTTTCAAGGAGTTCAAATATTCGGCAGAGCACAAAAGAGTAGTTCCTTTTATTGATGGTCTTCAAGAGCACACTTTCATCATTGCAAAGGGGCGTTGGTCAACTGATCTACCTCCTCTAGCATTTGCGTATACAGGGAAAATCTCCATAATGGCAAAGAAAATAACCGATATCAAGAAATTGATGCAATACATTGACCGTAATTATATTTATTTCCATAACGAATTACTTGGCCCACAAAACCCAGAGAAGAAAAGGATAGAAATGGTAACAGTTCTAAAGAGAATGTATCCGATGAAAACGAGCAATTTTATACTCATGTAAATATTTCTCTTTTTTTTTTCCTCAGTGTGCTACTTTTTATTCTTTATTGAGCTATCACGATTGCTTATCAGTGCCGGATTAAGCCAGCGCGGGGCCCGTAGCAAAAGTTTCATATGGGCCCTCGTTTTTATATCATACTAGTGGTACCCGCACGGCTTTGTTCGTAGTAGAAAATTAAAAGAGCTTTTGGTTTGCCTGTATATTTACAAATGATGTATGGTGAATTTCTCGCCAATTGACTTGCCCATGTTACGATTTCACGTTATTACAACTTGGTAATTTATTCGTCCAACTTATAATTTTGCTCGGGAAAATGTTCTTAAAATTGGAATAGAAAAAGAACAAAATCGAATTTTCGAAAAATCGCTTCGAGGTCCATACCCCCATGCTACAAACTAACTTTGTGCCAAATTTCATGAAAATCGGCCGAACGGTCTAGGCGCTATGCGCGTCACAGAGATCCAGACATCCAGAGAGACTTTCAGCTTTATTATTAGTAAAGATAGTGAACAGTATTAAAGATAGTGCACTACTTCCTGGGGACGATAGGTGCCCTTATAACAGTTACACGCATGAATACATACGTATGGATGTAATTTTAGAGCTTTACGAGGGTTATGATCCCTTATATTGCCCCTCCTCTTCCTCTCACCACACGTTTTTAACTTCCAATTCTAAAAAGGCAAATTTTTTTACAACTTAAAAGGAGGTCTGGGGTTTACCCCCGGAAAATTTTCGATATTTCAAATCTGAAACGCAGTTCTGACAAGCCCTGATGATATTAGGAAGAGAAAAGGTTAGGAGGACTTCATTCGTAGGTTTTTCGAATCTAAAGTCCAAAAACGCGATTGTATCTCATCTTAGTCAAGATTAAAGTAAGAAATTTGGGTTCACAGCGACTCTCTCCAGGCAGGGTTTCAAAATTGCAGTCTTAAATGAAATTGTAGATGATCTTTAATGCTGTTGTACAGAGAAACTAGAGGGGTGTGTAAGAAGGTCCCTTTGGAAAATTTTCGAATTTAATTCTAAGAACATAATTTTAAGCAGAAAATTTTCGAAATTATAGACTCTAAAAGGGTAACTTTATACAATATTAGATGATTTTGTAGCAGGGGAGGGGTGGGAGTTCACGAAAGCTATTCACTGGGGATTTCTCGAAATTGAAGTGTTGAAAACGTAATTGTAGTCCATCCCTGGTAACGTTTTGGTTTGGGATAGGGTTCAGGGACTCTCCACGGAAAGAAAGTCCGAAATACGCACTTGTAGGTCACCTCAGGGACGCTGTAGGGCGGGATCGGGCTCAGATTTCAATAATGAGAGTTATTCGAAACTGAAGTTCCATACAACAGTTTTAGCGCATTTTCAATTACACTAGAGTATTTTATCTCTGAATTTTTATGAATTTCTAGTTCGACAAAGACGTTTTTGGCCAAACGGTTAGGTTAGTGGTATGGGCGGCAGCTTTTTACCCCCCTCCCCCTCAGAGAGAAAAAGAATTGTGCCCAGCATAAGTGTGAACAGTCTAAGAAGCTTTTCCTTCCCTTATGTCATGATTTATGTCGCGGACGACAATTTTTGAGGGTGACAAATTGACATGAAGTTTGTTTTATATGCACAATAATGTAACATCGATTATAAAACTAAATATTTAATAACGCTACTACTAATTTTGTTACAACACCATATTCAAAAGTATTAATTCATGGAATGCAGTCTTGTTGCCAATCGCTATTATAAAAAGTCCTGTTGCCGAAACATGCTAATATATTACAAAGTTAAGAGACCAAAGAGAGTATGGGATGACTAATAATGAGCTTTTCAGGACTCCAATTTCGGAAACTTCAAGAAGAAAGTCACTTTCTCGTCTCTCTTCTACCCTAACTTAGACAAACATGGCCTAAAATAGAGGTTTTAGAAAGTCACTTTCAAACAATTTCTGGTTGGTAACCCTCTCCCCCTCTCTTGTCTAATATCACCAAAGAGAGCTTTAAAATGTGTTTTTAGGATTTGTGCTTTTAGAGCTTGAAAATTCCCCTTTCGCTACTATCTGAAAAAAAAAAAAATGCTTAGAATTGCGTATTTAGAGCCTAAATTCCAAAAAATTCCAGAGCGATCCCTTGAACCTCCTCGTTTCGTTCCTCATTCTCAAAATTACCTTGAGCGAGAAAGGACATTTTTAAACTTTCAATTTCAAAAAAAAAAAAAAAAGGAGAATGCCCACCTACTTCCTGAGCTTCTCAACCTTCGAGGGAATTGCTCCAAACCACTCCACTTTACCTAGAGTTATTGCTAAAGATAGAAATTGAAATCTTAAAGACGTAGGCTAACATTTTGCGAAGCAAATTCGTGCCCCCCCCCCCCTTGTAACGTCTTCGGTGATAATCTAAAACAGCGATTTGAAATTTCTTTTTAGACATTTTACTGGGTGAGTTCACTGAGAAAAAGATGAGATGGAGGGAGTGAAGACTCCAAGACTCCAATTCCTGCTCTAAGGGTGAGTTCAGTCCCTCATGCCTTTCTCTAAATTTCCCATAGAGCTTGAAAACACAATTTCATAAAAGAACATCTTCCTCTTTCCTCTGTTGTTATCATGTGTTATCAAACTACGTAAATTTGCATTTTTTAGACTTGAATAGCTGAAAATTGTAGGAAGAATACCCGACTTCCTTAATTTTTTAAAGATACCTTAAAATTGACTTCAACTTGAAAAACAAAATTAGGGAAGCCTATCTTCCGTTCTCCTAGCACTACCAAACATTGCTTAAAATTGTAACTTTTAGGTCAGTTTTGAAAATTTCCTGACCAAACTGAGCTTTTCCTACCAAGAAAGATTAACTAAAATTTCTTTTTTAAGACTTCAACTTAGAGAAATTACTGGAAAGTATCCATCGATTCCCCTCCTCCCCTTCGTGCTTCTTCTGACGTGGCTAAAGGTATCGTTACTTCAAAGCCTCTGATTCCTAGATGGGTTAATGGACATACATGTGGAATCAAAAGGCAGTGAGTGTTTTTAATATTTGTCAGTTTGAAGACTTTAACCGTCTCCAAATAACACAAGACACGCCCTCCCTCTCTCTTGCCAGGACCGATCATAATGGTCTGAATAGTGTATCATCGTTACGAGTCTGCGCTTTGATGAAAAAAAATAAGATTTTTAATTTACCTGAACATTTAGAAAAGCTAGATCTAAATAAAGAGAGGGAGAGCGAAAAGTTTAAATGGCTAAAAGTACGGGAAATTATTACTTTTTTTTCTGGATTTTTTTTTCTTACGGCGCGGGGCCCCCAGAGGCGCGGGGCCCGTAGCATTTGCTACTTCTGCTCTATGGCTAATCCGGCCCTGTTGCTTATTGCTTTCATTTCACCGTCCTTGACGTCTGGTTAATTTTTCAGCTTGGACCAGGGACAAAAGCACCACCGCCCACCGGCCTCTGCAGGCGGCGCGGCTGCTCCGGTCCTGAGCTATACGCTTCTCCTGGTCGGAGCCGTCAATGTCCTACACACATGCGCGCTCATACACACACACACATACACACACATACACATAGGCCTTTACACACATACACACACGCCTATGTGCATACACACAGGTCTACGCACACACACAAGCCTACACATACACGCACGCGTGCCTACATATACACACAACTATACACACGTAACCACCTAGGAGGAGTGGTAGGCTTGGGGGGACAGGAGCTGTTTCTAGAAACAATAGCCCCCCATGAGTAGGGCACGGTTGCAACTCGTGATTGCGAAAAACATAATTTGAATTCAAAATTTCAGAATTCAAATTAATTTTGAAAATTCGAAATTTTTTTTTTTTTATATACATATTTTCTTTTTGCTCCAGTATTTGTTATTTCCCCAAACACGAGACGAGAGAAAGAGAAAAACACAGGAAGTACTTTCATAGATGATGATTTTATGCATACAGACTTCATTAACTACTTTTCCAGTGTTTTATAATATTATGCATTGATTACTACATTGTTTTGCAACTCTTTACTATACTTAAGTAATTTATTGCAGAAAAGGCATAAGTCCAATTCTTTTTTAAAAATTTAATTCATTTCAGTAACGAAATGAAACATAACTTAAGATAAAATAATGATCCTACTTATGGCTAGATTTCTCATAAAATGTATTGTAGAATTTAATTCATTTATGAATGAGATAAGCACGTTTTATTGAATCCTGAAAAGTTTTATAAGAGCTATGCCCTTTCTAAAATAATCGGTTCAAATGTGTTCACACCAGAATTTTGTGAAGTTTAACGAAATGCACAACCAATATGTGCACACGGTAGATAATACGTAAAAGGATAAATTCGTCGTATCCCAAATGAAATCCTCTAAATTACTATCCGATACTTTAGGGCCTAACAACTCCCGTCGGCGTACTCAATGTAATTAACGCTTGTCAACTCTCGTAACATAAGATACTGCACTAGCAGTTTTTACAGGCTTTTGATTTTAGTTAGAGATTTTGTTATGCTTTTTAACACGCTTTTATTAGGTTCACCTGTATGTATGTATGTATATATGCGTCTTGTAACGGAATCTTGCAGCTCAAATTTCGCCCACTTCTTGCGATCGGATTCTTTTGAAATTTGGCACGCGACCTCAGACCCGATGACAATGCAATATTCTATAATCAAATTAATTAACTCTTTTAATTGTTAGTTTCCTCTAATTTTAATCAATATTTTGGCATACATCCAACAATGTGAAAAAGGAAAAATTTTAAAAAATACATTAAAAAATGCTCGCAAAAATTATTTAAAAATATTTACAAAAACCTTTAATTTTTCTGCATCAGACAAAATTTGTTCCAATGTTCCAAGGTAGTTAGAACATGAAATATAATTGTTTTTAACTAATTTCATGTCAAAATTTAGGTGAGCCTTCAATTGGAAATTCATTGCTGATCAGACCATTGTTGAACAAAATTTTTATTCCAATGCATCTCAAATTTTCAAAGTAATGTAGATATGATTTCCGCACACATACATCGATATTTTTTCGTAAAACAAGTTATACTAAAAAGAAGAAAATAAAATAGTTTAAAAACTAAAAAAAAACACACTTTCGTAGCAAACTGAACTGAAAAGTGAAAAATAATCTTTGAATGATAGTAGTTGACCAATCACTTAATTTTAATGTAATACAAAAAAGCGTGGGGGGCTTCTTATCAGTTGTCTTTAATTTCTTCCATTTGTTGTCTATTTAAAAATATAAATAGACAGCACCCCACGGTTTTTTGTATTACATTAAAATTAACTGATTGGTCAACTACTATCATTCAAAGATTATTTTTCACTTTTCAGTTCATTTTGCTACGAAAGTGTGTTTTTTTTTAGTTTTTTAAACTATTATTTTTTAAGAAATATAAACTGATTTTATGCCGTCCCGAATAATTTAAAGCCAATGCGATGATAAAATAAAGAATTCATAGAATATGAATTTTTTTAAAATAGTCCGTTTTGCCTATTGACATCAAATTTCAATTCTTCATGCAGAAAACAAAAATTGAAACAATGTTCGAAAAAGAAATTAGGAATATCCCTTCAAGTCTGTTCTACTCTTAGAATTCCCAGTTATTATAACAAGATAATAGATAGAAAGTTTTAATACACTTACTTCGATTGGAACTTCGTGGACGACTTTCGAAGTCTTCATACATAGTCATCGAGTTCATACACTCGGCAATGGGTTAAGAAATATGAAAAACAAAACAGAAAAACGTTACCACTGGCTCAAAAACAATAAATAATGTACAACATTCATATTTAATCAATTTCTCTTTGATAATACTTAACATGCTACACATTTATTTCATTTTCAAAACTACAACCTTCCTTTTTTCTCTAAAGCACCTAAAAAATATTATTGTACTAGCAAAGTCTTGAACGTTCATATAAAAATAAACTTTACTGGCATTAATGAAATGTTTTTTTTTTTTTGCCTTAACACACTTTTTTTTTTTTTTTTTGATGACATAAGAACTCGCATTACTGGAATCATAAAGACATTTTTAAGATTGAAACCAAAAGTCTGTCAAATACAGTCATTCCATTTAGTAAAAATGCCATCATTACATTCACTGAATAAATTATTCCCCCATCCACTGCATAAAAGTACCATCCATTCACCCATTCATTCCATAAATATTGATTGATTATAACGCCTTACCATCTTCCATTCTTCATCCCCTCTCAACTTTCATTCTTCCACTGCCTAACAACCAACCATTCGTTCATCCATCCTTATACTGCAAAATCATTCATCCATTCCGTCACTCATCTCTCAAACAACCATTTCAGCACCAGCCACTGACTGATGACAACATTTTACCATCAGCCAATGTCCGGCACCGTACTTCAGAAGCCGGACAGTTGGACAGTTTCGTAGTTCTTGCGAAAAGAACCGATACAATGCACCCTGCCACCCAAAGCTGTTTCGCGAAAATAAGCAATGAGACCAGGGAGCTGCTCTCTGGATAGGTGACCTGGGTGCTTGTAAGAGAGCGCAGGTTACTACACGGTTCCTGAAGACGGAAGTGAAGTCCTCGAACCGCCAGACGAGGAATGTTGGTTCGGTTGGAAAATGGCAAGTCCTAACCAAAACTTGACCACCGAGATATGACGGATGACCTTGAAGCAGCATTTGTAATAGGTTCTTTTTTTTTTTTTAAGTAGACAGGATGAGCGAAAACGCCTCTTACTACTGACTAATTCTACCCTTTACAAATGATGTTTTCGCTTCTAGGCCATCCGCCAACTCTTCGTGGTCAAGCTTTAACCATTTCCATTTCGCCGACAAAGAACATCTTGAAGGAAACCTTTCAAGTGAATCGTTTCATGTTATTTGAGAGAAAATTTAAAATATCAGACCGAAAATTAAATTATGACTTTGCCCAATAAAACTTATCTGGCAACTAAATTCCTTTCCCTGCAGAAAGAAATATGTGCATCTTTACTCCCTACTGTATTCATAAAAAAGCATAGACCGGAAAGAAACAAGTTGCCAGGTTTGCCACCATGCCATTTTAAGGGATTTTTCTCAAAATAAAAAAAAAGTAAACCAATAGTATTTGCATGCACCCCTGATTGGCATCAATCTGTTGTCTTTATCCAAGACAAATAAGTCATTGACGTTGCCAAATGGCACATTTCTTTGTTTGCATCTCACTGCGTTCACGAGGAAGGTGGGCTAGATGTAAACAAAGAAAAAATATTGGTTTACTTATTATTTTTCCATAGAAAATCCTCAAAAGGGGCACAGTGGTAAACCTTCTTGCAACCTGTTGGCTCATCTTCGATCCATGTTTTTGTGAACAAAATATAGTGCCGTATTAGATCAGTGGTCTTCAAACTATGGCTCGCGATCATTAAAATTTGTCCTGTATTCTTTCTATACCAATTCTTCAATTTAACAATTTCATTATGGTTTTTTTATTTCGTTTCATTAGAGCTAGAAATTAAGGATAGTAAGACCATCATTAAAAAAAAAAAAAAAAACAAGGCAGGCATTTGAAAGAGGTATTGGAGAATATTCCTAAACCAATTAGGGACTTAAAATTATGTAAAATGTTTTTTGACAGGTGTTGAGCAGAATTCTCTAGCAACGTTAATGATGATTGATAACGAAAAAGTCTCTGTCACGGGGTTGGTAGCTATTGAAATAAATCAATTTGTAATCAATTTAAATAATTTTGAGCATTTAATATTCTAAGTTAGTGGCATCAGAACTAACATGAATTTTAGTTCTGATACTAGGTGAGAATGTTTCTTTACTGATAAATACGACATCTAGTGAATGAGAACTGAAAATTTAATCTTAACTTTGACATTTTTTTTTAATTCTAGGAATGCTCTAACTAGCTTAATTAAAAGTAAAATTACTAAATGTGTCAATTTGTTCAAACTTGCCTGTGATCCTGAACAATAATTTGCATGATAAGCTATCTGAGTGTTGGCCCGCAAGTTTTAAGAATTGTTCAGGAAAGTTGATCAAAAAGATTGAAGACCCCTGCACTAGATTTACATCAAACTCTGCTAGGCAGAAGATGTCCATTTATAGCTATGGGAAGTTTAATTTCCTTGTTTGTCACTCTTATGCCCTTTCCTTTTAAAGTTTTAGTGCAAAATGGCGCTCAATATCTATAAGTTGCAATTTAAAAATTTAGTTCCCTCTGGAAGTTTTTTTTTCCCTTTCATGTCTTATTTGATTTTAAGAAGATTAAAAATTTAAAACTGTTGAAGAATTCTCAATTTAAGATGAAGTGTAAGAAGCATTTTTGATTTCTAGTGAACGTATTTTTTTTGCTATACTAGTTAATGAATTAAAAACAGAGCAGGTAATACCGCTCAGCTGAATGGGGTAGTTGAATGGGGTAGTTGATAACATTATTTTACTTTCTCTCATCGCATAAAAAATGGAGTATGCTCAGATTGTTACATACCGCTAAACAGCCGTCATTGTGATTACGCTTCAAACAGTATAATAAAAGATGAAACCAGAATAAAGACTTAGAAATTAAAAAATGAAACTTAACTAACAATCTATTCTGATCTAAGCCTGCTTATCAATGCTCGTTTATTTTTAAACAAAATCATTTTGATTTTTGGTTTGTGGTTGGTTAAACACTTATATAGAAAACCTTTTCTTGTTTCAACTCAAAAACACTGAAAAAACGTAGACTCCTTTTCAACTTTTCATGCTTCTTGTTATCTATAATTTATCTTTGTCCAATTAGCAATAAATAAAAAAATTGACTCCTTATAAAAATAAATATTTATGTAATGCTGAGGATCGTTATTAATAATGTACCAATAACATAGACTTTCCATCTCTTGTATTCCAATTCCACAAATACCAGACTTTTCTGGAGGAAGATCATTTTTAAGAAAAGTAACAGGAGTGGGTTTTTATTCTTTATTGGAATATGTTCCACATCCAGAAAAAACTATCCTTTACTATTTACTTTCAGAGCTAAGACCACTCTGCCGGACTACAAGCCGTCGGCCTCTTTTAGGATCATTCATCCATGACAAGGCAAGCTTTCATTACAGAGGACTGTTTAGAAAAAACGGAATAGCAACTTATAGTGCAACTCTGATAAGTTGAGCTATTACCTTGACAATATTTACTTCTTTGGGAGGAATTCAGTGAAAAAGGGACGAGTTATGGGCACAGGTTTGAGATGGAATACTTTTGCAAAACAGCTATAAATGTCACCCAATTGCACTCAACGCCAATCACGTTGCCGTGCTCCCTATGAAAGAGAGTGACGTTGTATAGTGTGTCTGTGATTCGCATATTGGGCGTGGTTATAAATCTGACAAAATAGTGCGAAATTCATGCATTACTGTCAGTTTTAGATACATGACGAACTGTAGAACTTAGAAAATCTAAATTGTTTGAAATAAATAACTAAATCAGTATTCCAAAGCTGGCAATCCTTGATGACGATAGCTGACTTGCCTGAAACTATTCTTTTTTATTAAGCCTTTTACAAAAGAAAAAACATTTAAGGTTATAAATATAATTTTCAAAGTAGAAAATGGCAACTAGAACTTTCTAACCCATAGAGAATAATTAGTTTAAAGCAAATTTAATGCAAAAATCAATTCCATACATTTTCCACACGTTCAGCTACAACCGTGAGTGGGTTACAGCAAACTTTTTTTTCCACTTCGACACGACGTATTTGAACTATACTCACGAAAATTATGTACTTAAACAAAACAGAGCAAGAGAGTAAGTCAGAAAAAGTGGAAGTGGAGAAAAAGGAAGGGCGGGGGGAATTACTTAAATACAATTTCATATTATTAGGAAAACATTTATGACTTACTGGAATAGGTATCAAACAAGTGACTGAAATTCTAACGTAGTATGGTGCGGCTCTGGTGACTTGATGCTTGATCCTGGACGAGCCTATTTACGTTTAGTTTGGAACAGAAGAAGTTTTTAAATAGGTACTGTACCAATATTCGTTATCGATAACGCAAACCACCTCCCCCCCCCCCAATTTAACAAATAGAATAGTTTAACACTCATCGACTCCGAAGTCCCATCATCAGAGGGAGTCGAAATAACGTATAAAACTTTTCCAAGCTGTTTACTTGTTTTACATCTCATTTCAAAAGCATATGTTACGACTCAAGTTTAAACCGCAACAATTCTTTGTTCATTAGCAATATTAAGAACAGAAGTTAATGCATTGTTGGTTACTATAACACACGATTTCTTTGAAGTAAATATTAACGTAAACAAACAAAAAAAGGTAGTTTGAGGACGTCGAAAATCTAAGAAAAAAAAAACGCATAGCATTTAGGCTGGTACAGCGAAGGATTTTTTTTTCGTAGAAGCAAACAAGCAGTTTGAAATAATGACCGAGATTTTTCGGATCCAATTGATACAAAACGACAAAGTTTTCTGGAAAATGAACAGAATATTTATTACGTTTTGGTGGGAGAACCACTGGGAAAACCTATACTTTATTTTAAAATGCATAAAAAGTTTGAAATTGCATCAAAAGAGATTTCTGATAGTCCGAAACGAAATTTTTGGACGTGTTCTTATAAGGGTCTTACTTAATTCTGGTTCAGATAAAAATATTCTTGTTTTCATAAAAAATAAAATTTATGAGTGAGGTGGAAACTAAAAATGAAAATGTGTTTCTATGACTAAATCAAAATTGGCTTCTGGCCACTTGCTACTAAAAAAAATCTGTAACTTTCAAGTCTACGTTCACTTACATTAATTACACTAGTGTGTACATTACTTAAAAAGCTTTATTTTTTCAAATGCCTCTTAAACTTGTTAAACTCAAAAGTAGAAGTTTTCCTTTTCAGGGAATGCGCTACTTGATGATACTGATGAGTAAAAAAATTAATTAAATATGCTAATTGTAAAAAACGTGCCGATGACTACAAGACTCCACAGAAATACTTTCGTCAAATATTAGTTCCTAACATTTACTCGTTTTTCAATTTGAAATACCGAAACGACAGCATGTAATATTGACACAACACCCTTTTTAAAGCGTAAAACCTTTGAACGTAAGCTCCATGCTTCGGTATAGTGGTCGAATCATGTTGTTTCAAATAGCATTTTGAGTGAGATTTAACGGTGTCAGACCGCGTGATTTCATGAAATCTAAAAATTTTAGGTTAACTCTGGAATCTCATAGACTCCCACGCTCGATATGGGAATTTTGCTGTGCTGAAGAAGCCAGACATTAATTTCTATTGAAACATTCATTAAAGTTAGGCTAAACATGAATTTTGACTGAATATAGATTTTTTTAAGGGTTCTGCTGAATGGAATGTGTGAATCAAATTACCATATTACCTCGCATTATCCGGCACGCCGGAAAAAAAGCCAGGTTGACGAGCAGCATATAAACAACCTTTACTCAGCTAGGGACCTTGTCATTGTTTTGGGACTCCTAATTGGTCAGTCGACGCAAATGCATCGGCCATGTTTTTTTTCACCATCCAACGCATGTGAACGAATTTCGTTCCCCAGAAGTTCTGAATTCACGTTTGAGAGAGAGAAAGTTCTTTTAATCTCCTCCCCCTTTAAATGTCTAGGAAATCTCCTTTCGAAATGAAACATTAAAAGAGCACGCAAAACAAGCTATAAAAGAGATGGCTGACGTTGTGTTTTTGTATGTTCACCAATCAGCAGTCTTCAAATTTTTACATGGTCTGAAGCAAAGTAAAAGTTGTTTACATGCTGACGGGCATGCCGGGAAATTTGAATTTTCCGGCATGCCGGATAATTCGAGGTTTATTTTGCAACAAAACAAAAGCAAATTTCTCAATTCAGCTCCAATTGTGTAATGCGTATAATATGTGCTTGTTATTTATGGTAGGTCATGATTAACGGATTTAATTATATGCTAATAAAGTAATCCATTCAGAAGCAATCATTGTTACTGCAATCCGTTCATAATTTTTTAAATGCATTATTTTTGTTAATTGTAAAGAAATGAAATTAATTTTTATTTATTTAATAGCTATGGTAAATTCCTTAGCACTGGCTTAGGGGCGGTAACTTACTGCTTAAATGTTTGCTTTGTTTGTATTTTATTTTTAGAAAATTATCCAATATTTAATAATATTTTTGTTAAAATAGCAAATGACATTGTTAGTTAATACTTTTACAAATTTAAACTGTTTATTAATACTAATATGATATGTATAGAACTTGTATTATTTTTTTTAAGTTGAACATATATTTTTTAAAGCAATATTTTTTTCCCTAATCTCTATTTTTCCGGCATGCCGGAAAGGACCAGACATGTATTATTGAAAAACTGGTGACCACCTAATTTTGCGGCATGCCGGATAATGTGGGGTAATTCGGTATGCTTTGAATTAAATTTATAGATCATGTGCAGCGGCATTACGCAGCGTAGTGATACAAAACCTTTACGAGTTGAAAGATATATCAAAGGGCGCCCCGACACGACAAGAAGTCACTGTGACTTCCCATACATTCCTTTTCAGTACATTTTGGCTGACGATTCGGCACAATTTGGTGTTCTATTTGGGGAAGTTTGGAGATCCATTCGGTAAAACTCTCTCATTCGGCACAATTTAAGCTCCAATATGCAAATTGGGAATTTTCGCCCTCCTCAAATTTTGAGTTCGGGACGCTCCTGCACATAGTTCCTACATAGTGTCCTTTTTGGGTCGAGCTGGTAGCTGTACTAAATTAACCTTTTTTTTTTCTTTTTTGCTTGAAAAAGAAGCTATTGAGGTTGAATTAATTCTAAACCGTAACTGCAAAACTAAATTTGCTATAAGGAGACTAGTATACAGTAATAAAAATTTGCCTAAACTAGATTATAAATCGGCATTATCTTTGCTTTGTTAAATTATCTAAAGAAACAATTGACAAAATTTAATTTATTGAAGCAAAAGAGTCATCGTTAAGTGCTTTAACATCAGTTGATTAAGGGGTTACAGTACTTCAAAAATGATGAAACGATCAAAAAATGTTTTATTACTTATTTCGAAACTAAAAACTATTCTGAACACAGGGGAATTGTTTCATTGCTTTAGTTCAAATATTTAAAAAGTTATGAGTGGTTTTAGGTCATGCTCGCTAAGCGTTCTTATGCAAAAAAAAACTTCAAATTGCTTTTTCTCGATGATGTTTTTTTTTTTGTGTTTTCATGTCATTAGAATATCTAAGGATTTTTTTCCATTAAAGATACAGCTTTAAAGTAATACTTTTTGCAATTGGGATAACATATTTGACAAAACTGTGCATTGGACAAGCATTTTATAAATGACTCAAATGTTTAGAGCATGTTAAACCTTTAAAAACCAAATTTAAAAAAAAAACATTTTTTACATAATTAATCACAGAAAATTTTCTAATAAACTCATAAACAAATGAATGCACAGATTTTTAGAGATGATTAATGTGATCGTTTAGCAAAAAATTTTTTTTAAATTAGTGCAAAACTAAAAAAGCCTTAGGGATTTTTAAAAAATGAAATTTTCCTCAATGTTTGAATTTTTAAAAAAGTAGGCAATATTTTAAAATTTTGAAAATAAATTATTGATTAAGAAATAAGTATTCATGTTATGGTTTCAAAGAAATATAAAATTTATATAAATTCAAAGAAATTGCTTGAAAGGTACTGTGACCCCTTAAAAATTATTACTTGCAATGGTGTGAATAGTTTAAAGAGGGCTATTGATCTTCTTTGAGAATTGATACGTTTCCTGGGACTACTCTAACTGGGCATAGAGCCTGTTGCTGATCGTCACTTCTGTATTTGTATTTGATTCAACTAACACAAGACACGGAACTAGTAAGTAGTAAGTTTTAGTCAAGGGCCGCTGAATATGCTGTTAAAAGAATGTCTCACTTTAATAGAGAAATTTTGAAACGCATGCAGCCAAATGTGTCACAGGCCCAATTTTCCTGTTCACGGACAAAATTCATTACGCAAAGTGTTTCATTACCGTAAACGGACACATATGCTTCACGAATTAAAGACACACAACAAAGAAACATTCGGAGAGACGGGGAAAAGAAGCTCTCTACGTTTGTTTTATCAGCGTTCTTATATTCAAATGTTTCAAAAACGCTGTTTTGATATTTAATAATATCTACATAGTATAAAATGAAGTCTCTAAAAAGCGTCTGTTTGTTTGAATGCACAAAAATCGAGAACTACTCGGCCGATTTCGCTGAAATTCCCACAGTATCATTCTTTTAGCACCGGAAAGGTTTGCAGACCGGTAGGAAAACAAGTCGATGAGTAGTTCTTTTTTTATTCCTATTTACGCCCAATTTTCGCATAAATTCCCAAATATGGGGGTGAAAAAAAATTGCACATATTAATATTACATATCGTTGACAAGGGTAGAATTTTCGCGTTCTATGTTATTTGTTTAAACGCTCTAACTTAATTGCGGCGGGATTTATTTGCGTTTTTAGCTCGATTTTTTTTAGGCTTAGCTGAAATTTAGGCACTACTTTCTTCATTAAGTTTATCAAGTAAAGTGAAGGAATTGTCTCATAGTTTTATTTTTGACACCATCGGAAAAAGCGATATTTTTTACTCGACATTCATCTCGACCTATGGTCGAAAAACTAATCATCGATCTCCAAAGGAAAAATAGTTACAAGCCTTTTTGAATCAAGTTCAAAAAGTCTCATTTCCATACAAATTGTTAACCATTTTCTTTCGCATTTTAATTCCTCAAACTTATTTCATTTTGTGTTTCATAGTTACGCTCTTTAAATCCATCTTTCTCGGTTAAATTTTTTGAAAGTATTTTAATCTGCGTCGTAATTGTTTGAGAGGGAAATTTTGAATGATTTTTTTTTACTTATTGATTTAAGCCTGATTGTTGAATATATAACACTTGACACAATTTTTATTTTCAAGGTAGACCAGGCAAAGCCGGGAAACGCAGCTAGTCTTTCGTAAAACGTTTAACATCTGTAAGCATGTATCAAAACTTGCATTTTTAAGATGAAATTTCTTGGCTCCATCAGACGAATCATTTAAATAAGCTAATTTTTGCAAATATTTTCGAATTTAAAACGAAGTTTGAGTACAAATATTTCGTATTTACAGAAGTAAACAATTACTAGTGTCGATGTTTAGATCATTGAGGCAACACAATCTATACTTTTGTGCCTAAAAAGGCTCGATGGTTATTAAACTCATATAGTCGAAACCAGCTTTTGCGTTTACCTTTATAATAAACGTGGGTATCCTGAAAAGTGGACTGAAATTTGAAAATGATTGCTTTTTCCCTTTTACAGACTACTGGCAGTCAGTACAGGTATTGGCATTGAATGA
Organism: Uloborus diversus; assembly: GCF_026930045.1. Classification (NCBI taxonomy): domain Eukaryota; kingdom Metazoa; phylum Arthropoda; class Arachnida; order Araneae; family Uloboridae; genus Uloborus; species Uloborus diversus. The sequence goes on from NW_026559011.1 coordinate 170,676, forward strand.
AATTATCAATCCACGAGCAATTAAAACAGTCAACATATGATAAATTTTTAACAAGTATTTTAACTTTATCTTTTTTGCTTCCCAATATGTATCACAATTTTTAAAAAATATACTAATAAAACAACAAAAAAATCGTGATATAATACTATTTCTCCAAAAAAAAAAAAAATATTAATTTGAATTTTAGGCATTTTGAATTCAAATTATGTTTTTCGCAATCACGAGCGTGTGTATGTACGAAAGCGCCTGTGTTGGCGCATGTGTGTGGGTGCCTGTGTATGTGTGTCCGTGCTGTGTATGCAGTGTTGTATGTGTGCGCGCGCGTGTGTGTAGGCGTTCGTGTGTGTGCATGCAGGCATGTGTGTTTGTGTCTGTGTGAAGGCATGAGTGTGTGTATGTGTAGTAAGGAGTGTGTGTTTGCGTCTGTGCGCAGGCATGAGTGTGTGTGTATGCGTGTGTAGGATATGGACGCAACCTGGAGACTGTTTTCGCAAGAGGAGCAGCATCGTGAGGCCGGTCGACGGGACGGTGGTGCTGGCAGAGGGTGCTAGCGGGAAAATAAAATGATAGGAATTCAAAACCCTCAAGTGAGAACAATAAGCAATCGTGATTGCTCAAAAAAAAAAAAAAAAAAAAAAAAAAAAAAAAAAAAAAAAAAAAACAGAATGAACAGAGCATGTGAATCCGTAATTTTGCACGAAAATGTTGCTAAAAACACTTGCAAAGCTGAAAAATGTTAATCAATTAAGATTGCTGTAGGTTAAATCCTATTATCTAAATACAGTTCCAGACAAAATTTTAAATTTTAGCTAAAGTATTTACCATTGGGCTTTGCAAAAAAGAAGATGGAGCAAAACAAAATATCTACATTCTATATCAAGTATTAGTTTCAGAAAAAGATCTTGACATTTATTTCAATCCCATTGATGATTGCGTAGTTATTAGTTATACAAAAACGCAGATTTTGTTTTGAACGATGTGCAACCGAAAACATAATTTTGAATTTAATAGAAACTGGCCGTTTAATCGATACTCTATATCGCTCAATCCATTTTTCACGGATGTTACACTTTTACGCACCTAATTGCTCTTTATTCCTGGAATTTTAAAAGTTAGGCTTTTAATTAGTATATGCTTGAATATAAAGACCACTATGTGTCGCGTGCACGTGTTGCGGGTGTGACTGTAAAGCCACGCCTGCAACACGCACATGTCTTAAATACAGACGTTTTGGAAATGTTGATACTTTCCTATTATGACACACAATGGTTTCTAAAATTCAAGACTATCACAATTAAAAGACATTCTGGGAATAAAGAGCAAATATATATGCTCAAAAATGTCTCGCCTATGAAAATGGAGTGGACGGTATATAACATTCCCTGAAAAAGTCAATGTTCCCTTAAATACTTTTACTCAAAATTATGCAATTAATGGAGCGAAAAAATTTACGTCCAAACAAAGAATCGTTATATAAAAAGCATTAAAATTTCTGAAATTTACGTAGCTGGAAAAATGTACAGAACATAAAAATTATTCAAATGTTTAAAATAAGACGTTGTTAAAAAAAATATTTTTCGCAATACATTTTGGTTTTAGTTAAATTTTTCAGTAATATTTTTCAGTAAAAGAGTTTAAAAAAACCTCTACTGTATACTGTCTTATTTTGGTTTCCGGTAAGTTATAATACAATTGCACAATAAATGTTTTTGAAGAGAGTCGAAAAGAAAAGTAAGACTAACAATTATGCATTGCCGTTTTGTAATAGTAAAATAACCCAGCATTAAGAGACATAGCAAACAAAATACATGAAAGCATTAATACAATGTTTTCGGCTATAACCATATTTAATCATTTTAGAAGAAGAAAAATCCAATCGATTCCATGAGTCCGAAAACCAGTCATTTCCTGCACTTCAGTAAAAGAAATGACTGACTTTCGGACTCCAGGGCCCGATTAACATATTGGGAAACCCCACTCCAAACCTCTTTTTCGGGGCCCCATGATAGTCAAAAGTTATAGTTAGTTTTAACAATTGGGTAAAACGATTTCAGTTATTTATGCGCGGGCCCCTGAAAACGGGGGTCCTAAGCCACGGCCTAGTTGGCCTATTAAGTAATCAGGCCCTGGATTCATCGATTCAATTAATGCCAACAAGTAGAAATTAGTTATCAACAAGAGACAAACTGAACTGTTGAAATAAATTCTATTAACAATATAGTATACGTCTAGAATCTTTAAACATTGAAAACAAAGTATATTGATCATGCTGTACAGGGTGTTTCGCGATTTAGACAATGTTTATTTTTATCAATGTTAAAAATCTATGATAAAGAAAACTATAGGTCATTTCTATTTGGAGTACAATACGTTTTAGTTTGCACTTGGTTTTCTTTAGTGCAATGTACTAATAATGGGAACTGGTTTTACAGATACTTCAAACTGCTTCAGTGGATAGCATTCTATACTCGAAATCAAGTTCGGACGAGTTGCTCTTCTTAAAAAAAAGTTTTTGGAACAAAAAAATTCAAAAAAGTTGCAAAGCATACGACATTGAAACAACATTGAGGAAGACATTTTACAGAACGTAATGAGCATTATCTGATTTTGCTATTCACACAACACAAAACTGACAAATGAGAGGCAACGTTTCTATACTAGAACTTGATTGTGCAATAGTGTACAGCAATCATTATTTGTCAGGCTGTTCAATAAAAGTATGCAAGCACTTGAGAAATTATGAGTCAAAGATGCAAAAGGTTTCAGAAATGGTGGAATTCCCCAAGTGAGAAACACAGAAGATTGATTTAGTTGATAAACCAAATCAATGATGTTTCGAGTCTCTGGTGCAAAGGAGAAATTCAATTGCAAAGGAGTAATATTTCAAGTCAGTTTTTGTAAGTTCGTCAGGAATCGTTTCCGCGTTGTCTTTTGCTGCTTCAGTTTGTTATCCGTTTGATACAGCAGTTTGAATGACAACTGGATTCATAGCCAAGCAATCCATGTTTTAACTTTGATTTTAAGGGATGAAAAATATATAGAAACTAAATCTATTTCTTGGAATTGAGGAACTCAGTTAAGGCACAGCGAAATAAAGCATATGTTGCAAGCCATTTCATGCTGTAAGTAAATGGTGCAATAGAGTTCGTGACCTGAGAGTATCAATACCTTCAAATGGCTCCAAAATTCATAGATCATTGGTTTAACAAACATTATTAGTCATCTTCATAGATACTAATTCAGTTAAGGGGAAATACATAAGTTACGAAATGCCATCCCATTCAGGCTGTCAAATCAAAAGGCCTGTTATTTAGAGCCGTTAATTTCTGACAACAATGACAGTAACATAAGGATTATGATGTTTAAGTTCAAACGTTAAATACGTTATTACTTAAAATAACGATTTACAGTGAAATTCTGTAATTGTGCGTCCTTTTGTTTATTGTAAAGTCGTCCGAGGGTCCCTGGCCAGAAGCAACTGGCCTCTTCTCCCCAGATGGTCGACTATTTGACGCACAAGTCAGAAATAGCTTCAATATATACAGTAAGTTACCGCCCTATAGCTAGGGCTATGGCAAAAATACATGAAATACACCACCAGAACATGCTTAAACTGATACAAATGATTAAAACACATTCAAACTTGTTCTACATAATATTTATAATGCCTCATACAGTACTACTCTGTATGTTATGTGCAGGCAATTCTGTACTTGTGCGTCCTTTTTTTTTATTGTAAAGTCGTCCGAGGGTCCCTGGGAAGATGCAACTGGCCACTTCTCCCCAGATTGTCGACTATTTGACGCACAAGTCAGAAATAGCTTCAATATATACAGTAAGTTACCACCCTATAGCAAGGACTAAGGCAGAAATACATGAAATGTACTGCCAGAACATGCTTAAACTGATACAAATGACTAAAATATATCCTAACATATTCAACATAATGTTTATAATACTCCATACAGGAATACGCTGTATGTTATGTGCTGGCAATTTACGTATTATGATCTACAAACTTGTGAAGCTCGGCTTCGAACAGAGCCAAACATCATAAATGATGGTATAAGCACACAACTATTAAGCTCTGTAACCTAATAATTTGACTATCAACCGGCTTTATTTTTGGGTTATATATTGCAATCAAAATTTCTACATCTCAGCTCAGAGATAAGTTTTCTGAGCGGATGAGTTGTCTTACAGCCAGTTGTATTTTTCAGCCGTCACCAATAGCTCTAAGATTTGTATGATGCTAAGATTCCGTCTACTAAAGCAAGAAAAAAGGGCTTGAAGTTTCATAAGACAACGAATCTTGTTGCGTCTCTGATCAGTCAGTATGATACTTCATGGTGGACAAACTTCGGGATTGTACTGTAATTCAGAAGTTTTATGCAGTTATTGCTCACTGACATGGTATTTTAAAGCTCAACTTCCTTAAAATAAAAGTGATTTATTTCTCATCAGGCATCAAGTTTAATTCTACTAGTCATGGAGGTCATTAGGAAGCTGTCTCCAAAGGACATGCTGTCAAATAGTAAATTTCTTATATGCTAACTTTAACAGCAAAGCATTATAGATTTCTCATTTCTTGCACAAGTCTCAAACAGAGCTATATTAACAACAGTTAAAATACAAATTAAGTTTTTTTTTGCCAAAAACGTTCACCTTCTGTCTTCTCAATAGCTCTTAGATACGATAAACCTTGTTCATAACACAAAAATTCATGCAAAAATTCAGGTAAAACGACATTTCAAGCAAATCATTTTTCATCTAAACTATATATATATATTATATATATATATATATATATATAGTAAATCACAAGATAATTTACATGGGTCAATACTTCTGTGATTTTTCCTTTTCTTTAAGGTCGTCTGGGGGTCCCAGACCAGGTGCAACAGGTCTCTTCGCCCCAGATGGTCGACTAGTTAACACACAAGCTATTAACAGCGTTAATTACAGTAAAACTGATACAATTCATTAAACTATTCGGTATTCAGTGGAAGTACCAGAACAATTGTTGCTATAATATATATCCCATGCAAAGTGTACACACTATAAGTGACAAATAGAACATAATATAGCATACGAAACATTTATGCCGTGGTTTAAACGAATGCGCGCAATGACCTGGAAGATTCAGGAATTTAATGAGTGTTCTTTAGGGAAGCCCTGTGATATAAAAATGTAGCCTAAAAAATTATTTAAAAAGGTTCTCAAAAATGCATTGTTTAAAAGGGGTTTTTTTTCGTCCCCTTTGAACAATGCTTTTTTATAAAAACGATGTTCATCCCTATCAATTTGGAATATAAAACAAGCTCCCGCCAGAACACTGTGTTTATTTTTCGTTTCTTTGTTACACAAACGCGGAGAACATAGTACATAAATTCAGACAGTATGAAGCTTTCTATGTGCTTACATCACAGAAAATGTATAGTGTAATATAATTTAAAGTATAATTAAACTAAAAAAAAAAAAATTAATGTAATAAATAGCAGGAAATCGCGGGAAAAAAGTATTAATGAAAAAGTATACACTTCTGTTTTATAGTTCAACCACTTTTTTATTTTATTATTTATTTTTTTGAAATTAAGGCTAATTTTAAGTGAATATAAAAACATACAAGTGGTAATAGTTTTTTTACCCTTTCCAAACAACGAAAATAACTATTCAAGCATAAATCTAAATAAGCCATGACATTTTAAACAAATTGTGTCTTGCTCTTTCAGACAGTTCCAGATACATAAAACGCAAAGACTTCTTAATGGAGGAGAATTAAAGAAAAGGAAGAACTAAGTCAGCTACGCTTATTGAAAAAGAATTGTAAATAACTCAATTTCAATAGCAGTACCTGCAACAAAAATACAGGAATACATACTAATGCCCTACAAATTTTGAATATTTAGGAATTTTGAAAAAGCTGTCGTCGAGAGAAAGAAACGAAATTTGAATTTTTATTTTTTTAAGGAACAGAAGATTTGCTTCCCTGAAACCTTAAGCAAACTAGATTTGAAATTGCGCATTAATTTTTACACTATTATAATTCGTATTTGCTTATTTTTTTAATTTGTTATTTGCTATGAATGACATTCACGTAATTTTTATGACAAAGTTCAAGCATTAAATATGACCCTTTAAGATCAGAACTAATATGGTAAATCTGAACTTGTGTCCATTTTTTTTTTTTTTTTAAGTCGTCTGGGGATCCCTGACCAGATGCAACTGGTCACTTCTCCCCAGATGGTCGACTTGCTGGCACACAATTCAATGACATTTGTAATGAGTGCAAAACTAATACAATTCATTAAACATGGATCATTTAAGTCAAAAAAATTTATATTTTGTATATAATGCTCTGCACAGGCTATAATATAAAAAGGTAATTTACATAAAACTAACAAGCGTAACAAACATGTGCTGTTTACGTAATACATCATAAAAAACGTAATCATTGTTAAAAAAGGATTTTTATCTTATCCCCTTTGAACAATGTTTTACATCTATGCTTGACAGAAACCGAGTCAATTCCTAACAATTTGGAATATACAACGAGTTCCTACCAGAACACCGTGTATCTAGTTTTTTGTTAAAACAACCGCGAAGACCATGGCAGAAATATTCGGACAGTACGAAGCTTTCTTTGTATTTACATCAAAGAAAATGTATCGTGTTATAAAATTTCAAATCTATTAAAACTTTCCAAACCAAAAATAGAATTATTGTAATAAATAGCAGGAAAGCACAGGAAAAAATGTATAAATGAAAAACTATACACTTCTGTTTTATAGTTTACCTACTTTTTTATTTTATTATTATTATTATTTTATTTATTTATTTTTTTTTTTTTTGAAATTAAGGTTAGATTTAAGTGAATATAAAAACACATCAATAGTAAAATAGTTTTTTTCTTTCCAAACAACGAAAATAATTATTCAAACCTAAATTTTAATAAGGCATGAAATTTTAAACAAAAGTGTCTTGCTCTTTCAGACAGCTGCAGATACTTAAAACGCAGTGACTTAATGGAGGAGAATTTAAAAAAAAAGGAACAACAAAGTCAACTACGCTTATTGAAAAGAATTATAAATAACTCAATTTCAATAGCAATACCTGCAACAAAAATACAGAAAATATATACTAATGCCGTCCAAATTTTGAATACTTAGGAATTTTGAAAAACTGTCGTCGAGAGAAAGAAACAAAATTTTAATTTTTAATTTTTTAAAGAATAGAAGATTTGCTTCCCTGAAATCTTAAGCAAATTATATTTAAGTTTAGATTTAATTAATCTAGACTTAGCATTAATTTTTAAACTATTATAATTCGTAATTGTTTATTTTTAGTATTTTAATTAGAATCAATGTCATTCACGTTATTTTTATGACAAAGTTCAAGCATTAAATATGACCCCTTTATGATCATAACTAATATGGACGATCTGAACTTGTGTCCAGTTTTTTTTTTTTTTTTTTGAAGTCGTCTGGGGATCCCTGACCAGATGCAACTGATCACTTCTCCCCAGATGGTCGACTTACTGGCACACAAGTCAAAAACATTTGTATTAAGTGCAAAACTAATACAATTCATTAAATATGGATAATTTTGTTTGAGTCGAAAAATCGATATTTTGTATATAATGCTCTGCACAGACTATAATATGAAAAGGTTATTTACACATTGTAAGTAACAAGCGTAACAAACATGTGCTTTGCCACGTAGTACATCACAAATCATACCATTTCCAAAACTAATCATTTGAACAAGAGCCTTATGGCTCTATAACTAGTGTAAAATGTGATCTTTGGGGCAACTCTTTTGAGACAAAAAATGTAGCTTTACGAATTAGATACTGAGGTTAGAAAAAAAATCATTGTTAAAAAAGGATTTTTATCTTATCCCCTTTGAACAATGTTTTACAGCTACGCTCGACAAAAACAGAGTCAATTCCAAACAATTTGGAATATAAAACGAGTTCCTGCCAGAACACCGTGTCTATTTTTCTTTTCTTTGTTGAACATAAACGCGAAGAACATAGTGGAAATATTCGGACAGCATAAAACATTTTTTCTATTTACATTAAAGAAAATGTATAGTGTTATGAAATTTCGAGTCTATTAAAACTTTCCAAATCAAAAATAGAATTATTGTAATAAATAGCAGGAAAGCACGCGAAAAAAAGTATGAATGAAAAACAATACACTTCTGTTTTATGGTTAAGCTACTTTTTTATTTTATTATTTATTTTTTGGAAATTAAGGTTAATTCTAAGTGAATATAATAACATACCAATGATAAAATAGTTTTTTTTTCCTTTCCAAACAACGAAAATAACTATTCAAACCTAAATCTTAATAAGCCATGGAATTTGAAACAAAATGTGTCTTGCTCTTTCAGACAGCTCCATATACTTAAAACGCATATGACTTAATGGAGGAGAATAAAAGGAAAAGGAACAACAAAGTCAACTACGCGCTTATTGAAAAAGAATTATAAATAACTCAATTTCAATAGCAGTTCCTGCAACAAAAATACAAGAATATATACTAATGCACTGCAAATTTTGAATACTTAAAAATTTTGAAAAAGCTGTCGTCGAGAGAAAGAAACAAAATTTGAATTTTTAATGTTTTAAGGAACAGAAGATTTGCTTCCCTGAAATCTTAAGCAAATAAGATTTAATTTTAGATTTAATTAATCTAGATTTAGCATTAATTTTTAAACTATAATAATTCGTATTTGTTTATAATTTTTATTTTAATTGTAATCAATGTTATTGATGTTATTTTAATGACATAAATTTCAAGCATTAAATATGACCCTTTAAGATCATAACTAATATAAAAGATCTGAACTTGTGTCCAGTTTTTTGTTAAAGTCGTCTGGGGATCCCCGATCAGATGCAACTGGTCACTTCTCCCCAGATGGTCGACTTACTGGCACACAATTCAATGACATTTGTAATAAGTGCAAAATTAATACAATTCATTAAACATGGATCATTTAATTTAAGTCAAACAATCGAGATAACGTATATAATGATCTGCACAGGATATAATATGTATAGGCAATTTACACATTGTAAGTAACAAGCATTACAAACATGTGCTTTGCCCCCCACGTAGTACATCATAAATCATACCACATTTACAAAACTAACTACATGAAAATTAGCTTGATAGCTCTAAAACTAGTGTAAAATGTGTTCATTGGGGAAACTCATTTCAGACAAAAAATGTAGCTCTACAAATTAGTTCTTGAGGTTAGAAAAAAAAATCATCTTTAAAAAAGGATTTTTATCTTTTCCCCTTTGAACAATGTTTGGCAGGTATGCTTGACAAAAACAAGTTAATTCGCAACAATTTGGAATATAAAATGAGTTCCTGCTAGAACACAGTGGTTTTCTGTTCGTTTTTTTTTTTTTTTTTTTTTTTTTTTTTTTTTTTTTGACACAAACGCAAAGTATGAGGATAAAAATTCATAAAATTTGCCTTCTGTGTTGTTTCGTCAAACAAAATATATAATCTCATAACATTTCAAGCTCAGTGGAGCTGCTCACATCAATAGTATACTTTATACAGCTGTAGGAAGGTAAAGGGCAGTATTTGCAAAATGTTTTTGTTAAGATTTTTTCTCATTTTTTTATTACTATTATTCTTTTTTATTCTTTTTTTTTAAATGTTTGTCATCTATTGAAATTTAGCTTTATTTTGCAAGCTTGCTTATTCTACTTCGCAGAAGATAAAGCACGAAAAAAACGTAAAAATTCAACATTTCCCTATTGTTAGTGTGGAATCCAAAGCGCATTGCTTCAAATATCACAAAGCTCATTTCTGCAGATACTGCGCTTTACGTTTCCGCTGCAGTATTAACGATCAATCTCACGAATGCACAAGAGAGATAGGCATCCATGATAATACATATACTTCAATTTCATTGGTTTAGCAAATTGATTTCATTTATCTTATTACTTATTTTTATATTGTATTTCTCCCTCCCCCTCCCTTTTCATTCGCTCTCCCCCCCCCCCTCAGCTTTCAAGACATGGACGAATCAAAACTGCAATGCATAATTTTAAGTTAAGGAACTTTTTGCTAATACCATTAAGTTAATTTTTGTTTTTTTTTTTTCAAAAAATAAATAAATAAAATAAAATAGAAATAAATAATAAGGGAAAAAATGAAGTAAAAAAAGAACAATTTCTAACAGATATTACAATGTCTCTACTAAGAAGAGGAGTACATTTTCACAGTCACCATTTTATGCAAAACTTTTAAACCATCGAAATAAACTTCTATAAATAATTAATAGAAGTATCAAAGTAAACATTTGACTTTTCCAGCACATTTTCCACTAAAAAAATCTCAACAAGTAAAAGTCTTAAAATTGCAAAATCCCTTGAATCCAAGCACATTTTCAAATATTCAGGTTTGTAAGTGCACGCGTCATGTCACACGGACATCACGAAAAAATAAAAAAAATACAGAAATTAGTCAAAACTGATTCGGGAGGGACTTAAATGGTTATTTAAGTTAAAGTAAGAATTTATTCGTGTATACTCAGAAAAAAATGTAATGAAAATCGAAGCAAGGTTTCATAGAAATCATTACCTTAAAAAACGTAATCATGAATGGGATTAAAATAACAAGCAATAAATTTTTTATGTAACGAACAATGAATAAATTAAATAAGTATTATAAATGTTTTCCCTAGAATGAAAATGTTTAAAAATCAGGGAAAACTTTTAAATTTCCTGAATATTGTTTCCATGCATACAATGTGCCTAATACTTGACTTTTATTACACTAAAATACTTACGATTATAATCACATTTTAAAATCTGAAAGTGTATTCACTGCGTTCCTATTGATTTTACTCAGGTTTAGCTACCCTAAACTCTGCCAAACAAACGGTTGTAAAAGGGAAAAGTAATCATGCCCCGTACTCGTTGATAAACTAGGACTTAAAAGAGTTAATCTTTGTCATAAAGTAGGGTTTCTTTGTGTATACTCATAAGACAAAGCTTTCCAAACGCACTTGCCCCTCGTAAGGGCCTAATTACACCGCAGGCCGAGAAGGGCTTGACCTGGGGATCCATCTTCCTAAGATACCCCGAATTATATAAAGGATGATGCATAGCATTACAACTATATGAAAATGCATGTATTTTTTAAATAATAATAAAAAACTATGACTTGATTGTAAAAATTTCCTTATAGGAATATAATTTTTATTGATTCTGCCAGTAACGAATTTGCCTATCACAATTATAAGGGGCGCGCGAAGGGGATTCATAAAAACACATGAAAAATGATTTATTTCTGAGACAGACAAAGAGGCCCCCAAAAAGGCAATCAAACGGGCCCCAAATCTGTAAATCAACCACTTCATTCCGCTATAGAGCTTCAGGGGGCCTCCAGATTATTGTGGGCCTAGGGCCTTACTTTCAGTTAGTCGGGAATTGCCCCTCGTCACAACGATGGGAAAATCAAACGATGGCACAGCTAGTGACCTTTAAATCCAAACACAATTGATTGTAATTTTCTAATAGATTGATCATTCGGAGAAAATTATCGAACTGAGAATGGGAGCGGAAATTGTACGTATCTTATTCACTAGTTGACCTACAATTCAAACTAAAGAACGAGAGATTGTATTCCTTAAGAAGCAGACATAATTTGATAATTTATTAATACAGCCGAAGTTCATTGAAATTGCTTAAAACTTGAAAGAAACGTCGATGAGCCAAGTGAAATTTGTCAATACCCATGCTTACAGTCGGTTTGAATCTTACGCATTTTTTTACATTACGTGTTTTTGTAGTCGCTGTTACGAAAGGGTAGCGTTTTGCGAATAAACAGTTTGATTTGACGCCTAGATTTCCAACCCTAGGGGCCAAGTTTTAGACCTAAAATTTCATTTCAAATTGAAACACTTCTCTGACTCATTGCGCTTAAGACCTATAATGAATCCTAAGGACAAATTTGTAGAAGTAATTTTAAAATGCAACCTTTTTTTTTTTAACTTTGCAGATCCTTTAAAGCATGCTATCAACAGTGAATTTCTATAGATTTTTTTTCGTTAATATGTGTGTGTGTGTGAGTGTAATTCACTGAAAACGTCATTTATGTTGTTTTAACGCCCATAAACTTATGCTAAGCGCCATTATGACGCCAAGATTTAAGTTCTTATTTCTAACCCTGCCTGTAGTTAGTTTTCATGTATAAAAACCATTCTGCAATCTATCGCATATCTATGCTCGAAGTTGTGAGAAAAAGCAGAATATAAATCAAACAACAGACATCCAATATAAAGCGAAATAGGTCTGATTAAACTGATTTGCTCTAGCTAACCGGAATAAACACTGTTACAGTTAGTAGTTAGTGCTTCCTTTCTGGATCTACCAATTGAGGAAATCGACAGATCCCCACCAGGTTTTCAATGCTGAGATTAAACTGCCAATCCTGTTAGATAGTTCATAGTCGCAAAAGCGTTCATTCAACATGAAATTCTGAAGCTTCAGCTTTTAGTAAGGAACCGTATTGCTCTGAGAGAAAGGGCAAAGAAAATGCACCTCAAAACTTGAATGACGACGCGTATTGCACTTAAGGTGCCACTACCGTACATTTGTTCGTTTGTTTGTTCCTAGCCTACTATTTAAGAAAAAAGGAAAACCTCTATGCAAAGTATTTTATGACGTATTGTGAAAGCAATTTACGCAATCAAGTTAACAAACATAATGACTCCGCTCTGCGTTAAAATTTTACGCCAAACCTATTTATCATGTCACTGTTACCAAATTCATTGTTTATAATGTACCTCTCGAGATGAGCAAATACAATACAAATGTGACGACCAGAAACAGGTTCTTGGCCTAGCTATGCTGGTTTTAGTCAATTTATGAGTCCTCAATGAAGATCAATGGCCCTCTTAATGCTATCCACCCCGTTGCTCCTTACCATCTCTTCCGGTAAGCTGTTCCAAGTGCCCACAGCCAATTAGTTTCCAAATTTGCATGCGCGTTTTTGTTTAACTTTTAATTTCACTTTCATGTTTCATGGTTTTGCAGTTTTCAGTTAGCATAGTGAATCAATTCTGTTGAGTTAAATAAATCAGCTACGTGCAAGTTTGAATAAATGCATTCATTTCGTTACATTAACTTTGTATGATTTTTCTTTAATCTAATGGAATATTTCCACTAGTAAAAGTAAGTTTTCCTTTGTGTTTCTTTCACTCTAGTATAGAATTTCAAAGCTTTTGAACAATTATTAGAAAGATCTGGAGAAAACTATGTTTTATCGTGCACTGTAATAAAAAAAATGATTTATTCTCAATCAGAAACGAAAGTAATTTTCTGACTTTAACCACTACAGCACAAAAACAGACATCATCATTTCACAAACCTTACGGTACTGAAGATTTTCACAATAGTCGAGCATTCTACACGGTATGGGATGACGAAAACCAATGTGTTCTCTGCTGCATTTTATTAAGAATCCGCAAACCAATAAAAAGCAAAAACATCATGAAAACCGAAACTTTTGAGGTAAGAAGCGCCATAGAGTTCACGCGAACACCATGAGATTGAACCACCACACCTTCGATCCATGTATCTTCACATGAATCGAAGTTAAGTGTACATAAGCCAAACTACACCTAACACGAAAATAACGCTTGGGCAATCAACAAGGAATAGTTCCGACTACAATTGAATGACCATTTAACTAACTAAATGCATGATCTATCTTTTGTTGAAGCGATTTGTCAACAATCTTGCTTCGTTCGAATTTAGTTAAACGGAGGAAATTTAATTTCATCGCGATGGAGATCAGGAATCCAGATCACTTTCAACTTTACCGCCAGTTTCTATCTTGCTCATAATGAAAAACGCGGGAATCTTAACATTCGTCTTAAGTTATTGACACGTCCCTCAGAAATTTAACCTATTGCTCGCTTAAAAGAACTGGTAATTCAAAGCATTTATGTCTAGACTAAAATATTCGCTAAATACTCGTACAACAGCTAACTAAAGCTTACAGCTAAGATGCTTAGGTGGCCAAATGGTCACCTAAGCATCTTAGCTGTGCACCATTTGGCGAATTAAATGCATAATCTTTCAGCAAAGTGGTTTTTCAACAATTTAGTGTCGTTCAATTTAGTTTAAGGGAGACATTTGAGTTTCATCGCGATGGAGAGAAAAAAATAAAGCGAGATGCATACAGATATTACTAAAGGTACTCTTAGATCTCTATGTGCAAGTGTGGCAGAGCTAACTTCGTCTCTTGCCCATGATCCTCTTTTTCAACTTTACTGCCAGTTTCTATCTTCCTTACAATAAGAGAGACCGAAATCTTACTATTGGTCTTAAGTTGTTGCCATGTCCCTCAGCCGTTTTATTTATTGTTTTCCTGAAGGATACAGTCTTTCGAAACATTTATGACTGTACAGTAGACCCTCGTTTTAAGCGGTTTCGATTATATGCAGTTTAAGATTTGACACCTTTATTTTATTTTACACGGATGAGTTTCGGTTTTACGCGGATGCGGCAATGCAAACATAACACATTCTCCCCCTTTTCAACATCCAAACTCTTAAAGATTGAAGATTACTCGTAATTAACTGGACTTTGGCGTGCTAAGAATCGAGCTTGGGCAAATGAAGACATTTAAGATTGGTTCCAGGGTTCTTTCCAGAAGTAAAGTTATTAAACTCGCATAATTTAGAGTTCACAGGAAGAACACTTAAAAATTCAGGAAGGTTTTCTGGTAATTGTTACTGTAAAATGGCGGACTTGCAGCATCGCTGATCTTTACGGTATTTTATACCGGAGAAATAAGCGATCCCACCCCAATTAAATGCCGTGGCCTACCGAGGCAACCGTATAATTTTACAGTAACATTTGATTTTTACGGTAATAGTTACTGGCAACATGGATGCCAGTAACAATTACCGTAAATTTTCCGGAAAATTTTTAACAGTGAACTTTGAGAAGTGACTAAGAGGAGAACAAAACCAATGAGGACATCAATGACACACAACCAAAAGCTTTCACACTGAAAATTTTTAGCCATTCCTTGACAACGGCAAATAATCTTTCTGAGTTATTAGTTAAGAAAGATCCCGTCATGAAAATTATGCGAGTGATCATGGAAACATTAATGCCTCACAAAGAACCAGTTTTTTTTTCTGTGTGTGCCAAACGAATTATATTAACAGCTCTTTTTAACAAGCACTAAGTTAATTCATGTTATCTTTATATACGTTGTGCGTATGTATTGGAATAAGTACATATTAAAAACTTATTATATATCACTGGAATGAATTTTTTCATCTACGGAACCTAACACCTATGTTAACTCTGTTATTAAGTCTCAATTTACGAGTTTTCGTTTTACGCGGCATTTCCGTGGAATGGAACCCCGCGTTAACGAGGGTCTACTGTAATGTAAAATATGCGCTAAATGCTGCGATGTACGCAGTACGTCAGTTAAAAAGAAAACAAAGAACTTTATAAAGCTTTATGTTTCTCTATAACGGCTTCAACATCCAAAATGATCAATCCAGTTTCATACTAAATCACTGAATTGAAAAACAATGACCGAAATTTTTAATTAATTATGCCTTAAAATAAAAATGAATACATTTCTACCTAATCAGTAACAAACTTTGGACTGGAAAAGAATTTCAGATTTTTTTTTTTTTTTAATTTGAGATCTTTACAAAAGTTATGGCGTATTAAAACTAGTACACCTCACAACTCGACAATTTGGATTTTAACGACATAGTTTTAGTATATAATTCTACTTGATGTAAAGAGGTTAGATTGCCAACACTTGGAACACTTGTAATTATGATACCGAAATTGAAGCAGTAATACTCTCACACAATTTTTAATAAACACACTCAAAACATCTTCCTCGTGACGCAGAGCCACATTTAGTTCCCAAAGCAAAGTATTCCTTTTTCCTTCCTTAACCTTTATGTAAAACAGCGACTAGAGAACCATTAAAACTCCTTTTTAAGAGGAAAAAGACTTTTTTTTAATGTAAAGAGTAAACATTGTTCCCCGTGGTCGCTTGGGCTTTAAAAAATAAAATCTTACTATCTGCGATTGGAAATTTAGTTAAAGGGCTAACTAATGAAACTATGCCTTTCAATGTAAATTTCTGCTGATCCACATTAAAAGAAACAAGACCTACATATTGTTTGGTTCTGAAAATTTTCCATTAATTTATGAGAGCATAATTCATACACAGAGGGCCTTTTATAACTTGTTTCCATGCATTGTAGACTATTGGAAAGCAAAAATATTGTTCATTAGATGTTTCAAAATTCTATTTAATAAGTACTTTTTAAAGATTTTGTTACTATTACCTTGAACGTAAAGTTATATATCATTAAGAGTAGGATATGAAGAGCAGATAAATTAACTCCATTGTACTTTTTAGTTTTTTAAGCTTGGTGTTTTACCATTAAGGTGATATACTGGGAGACAGGTTGGGGGTTGAGGGATCTATTACTTTTCTTATTGTCTTAATTTTAAAAACACATTTTTAAAGTTTTTGAAAGGAAAGATTTAGAAAACTATTTATAGTTGTGCAGTTGTTGAGTACGTTAAACACAAAACTCCTTGTAGAACGCATAACTGCAGACACGGCTAGTGCCTACCATTTTATGCTTAGACAAAAAAACTGGCATGGATTTAAAAAAGATTTATTTCATATTTTATGCAATGCTTTAAACACAGACACACATTATATATATATATATATATATATATATATATATATATATATATATATATATATATACATACATATATATATATATATATAATAAAGAGAGAAAGCAAGAACACCGTTCACAACATAAAAAACTAGCTGATGTGTGCATCACGTGACTTCCTTTTACTCCAATTTAATGTCATTTTCTCATTATTGGCAATTTTAATGGGATTCAATAATTTACTCTCTAAATATCACCAACAGTGGTCAAATTGACACCAGATTTAAAAAAAAATTAAAACAAAAACGCCACAAAACACTGGCGATACATCACCAAGTGTCCGCCAAATTATAACACCACCTGAGTTTACATTGAAGTTAACAATGATTTCCCCCAAAAAGGGGCAAAAGACCCCTTTAGAGCATACGAATGCAACCAAAAAGGAAGGTGCACTACTAGATCCCACTAGGAGTCTACGTTCCAAATTTTAACTTTCTAGGACATTCCGTTCTTGAGTTATGCGACATACACATATACATACATACAGGCGTCACAATGAAACTCGTCGTAATTAACTCGGGGATCGTCAAAATGGATATTTCGAGTGTCAATATGTTCCTTGGAACATATCCACGTGTGGTCGGGTTGAAAAAAACTCAACATTCATTTGGGGGTGAGCAAAATGCAAATTAAGGCCGATTTTTGGGTGAAATTTTTTTTACGAATACAATACTTCCTTTTTTGTAAAAGGATGTAAAAAAATCAAAAGAAGGTACATTTTTCCCCTCAAATAATGAAAATTGGGATACGTGTTGCAATAAACAAATAAAAATAAAATGCCTGGCTCTCAGCCAAAAGAACCAATTTTGGAAAAGTAACTAATGAAAACATGAAATGTTTCGATAACTTCAATGTAACGGATCTCACACTGCACAAAAACCACATTTACAGAAATTTGTACTTCATACATTTATGTTACTTGCATCAATCATTTTCAGCCTTTTTTTTTCTCCTAACCTTGTTTCTCAACCCTAAGTATGATATTTAAATGGAGTATGTTTGATGAAATATTTGATTGAATGATAAAGCAAAATAACATGAGAGCATTAGACTGACCTTTTTGTAAATAATATATTTTCCCAAAAGTGTTTCTGAAACAAGAAATTATTTCGCATATGAGAAGCTTTGAAAACACGATCTTATGTTTCTTAATTTAGAAAATAATGATCGCAAATTTAATGCTTTAATGCTAAATACGGCTTTGTAAAAAAAATATATATCTTAGAAAAGTCTCTACACGTATCAGAATTCTCTCTCTCATTCGTATTACACATAAAGAGAGTGATGATAGCCAATTATTTATTTACAGGAATTTATGATTTCACTTTGCCAATTTCAGCCGAAGAAAATTGAGTTACGCCGGGGTAAGCAACTTAATTCGGGTTTTGCACGTCAGTTTCCTCGCGTTTTCATCGAAATTTGGCGCTACACGTTATTTGTTTTGAAATATACTTTTTCTGTGCTCTTCAGACCTAGAACTGATCACGTATGATGTTAAAAATTTTGGCACATGCAGTATATCTAATACAAGCTTTAAATCAGTTTTAATCAGCATTTTTCAGTTTTAATCAGCTCAACGAATTGGAATTGTTTTGCTAACAAAAAAAGTATGGTCAATTTCACGGAGTTTTTTTTCTTTCTTTGTTTTAAAAAATAATTTCACGAATGCGCGTAAATAAAAGTGATGCGTATAAATTATGTTCAAAGTCATAAGAGAATGACTTCATCCGATTAATCGATGCTGGTTTGTTCAGTTTTTGAATTGATGACGCCATTGCAACTTTCACGTATTTTTCTTCACAGGCACACATTTTTTTGAAATATTTAATTTCACAAAAATATTGCTTCAAAACCGAAATATGGTGTATCGATATTTTTCTAAACTTTCTGTCTTAAATTAAAAGACAGACGATTTTCGAAATTTAAGCTTCGTAAGTTACATTAGTGCACTTTATCTCAATTCAACGGTTTGACCACAAATAAAAATGTATCCCTTTAATCGATTCTTTTCCACACTTAACTATTAATTACCTACAATGTGGCTCAGATAAGTTTAGGCTTGACCTTGGCAATGTTTACTTCATTTGAAGGTACTAGAAAAGGCTAGTTGACGCCGCGTTGAGGAGGGTGGCTTTTCCAGCAGTTTTCCAGAAGGACTACAACTCAAACGCGCCCAGTAACACATTCCGTTTTCACTGAACTTCGTAAAAAGAGGTAAACAAGACTAAACTTTAACTTATCAGAGACACTATACCACCTATTAAGGCATTGTATTGAAGCGGAAACATATTCATTATATAACCGTAGAAATGTGAACTCACTTCAAGTCAAAGCAACGAACATGCTTCAACCATTTCATAGCCAACACATTCAGCAAGGACTACAGTATGTAAAGTCAAGGACGGATCCAGAAATTTTTCAAGGGAGGGGCGGTTCATTTTTTATTATTTACATTTTACTATGCAAACTGATTTAAAAGTATTGATCACAAAAGTTTTGGGCTTTAATTACGAAACAGTTCCGAGATAGGGTCCCAAACCTCCCTTCTCCCAACATCAGTGAAACTCGTCCAAATTTGCGTTTTTTGAACTTCATTTTCAAAAAAATTACCGGTGGAAAGTCTTAAGGGAGGGGAGATCGCCCCCAACACCCCGCCCTTGTATCCGACCCTGTGTAAAGCAGATTTGCAGTCTTCCCTCTCCAATTAAGGGGAGTCAGTACCCCCTATACCGTCAGTGTTAATTTGCACAGGTTCATGTACCCTTTTCCGAAAGTCTATTAAAGATACAGTTATGAATTTTTTTTCTGTACCTTAAATAGACTCTTCTCTCTATACTGAAGTAAAATTTTACAAAAAGAAAGCTTAGTTTTTTAAAAAAATTCTAATGTGTAAGTCATTGTATTTTTTTTCAAAAAAATGCCATTTTGCAGCACGAAATCAGCTCTATAAAAAAATATTTTGCGATTACGAGAAAAAAGTTTACTTTATTAGATGCAATTAGATGTATGGAATAGGTGATAAAAATTTCAAAGCCTAACACAATTTAGTTTCTGAGAAAAAGGAACATTTAGTTTTAAAAATAACATTTCGAGACATTGCAATTTAAAGGGGAAAATCATACCTTATCAAAATAGGTTTTCATTTTTTTAAAATCTTATTTTCACTTATTTCTAATAGGAGCACGAACAAAAAATTTGTATCATTAATAAAGTATTGAAATGGAGTTTCAAAACATACAAAAACCAAAAAATCAAATTTTTGAAAGTATTTAGGGTACTGACTCCCCTTAATAATTCAAACTACTATTTTTAATGAAATATATGAGGCGTCAATTGCGGGACAAAATGAACATTTTCCGTGGAATGACCCAAAAGAGCATCACTGACACTGTGACAAGTCCCATGATGGAGATTTCGGTGTGAAATATTTATAGATCATTCAAAAACTACATGATGCACTTATTAGAAGGGGCTTGATACTAAATGCAATCTTGTTCGCTTAGAACTGACTTTTTCACAAAGGGCGGGGTGCGACAGTATTTCAATACTTCATCTTGAATCTTCTACTGTTCTCAAAATATTTAAAGGATTTACACCGCAATGGAATGGATTGAAATAATTATGTTCTTAATCTAGTTTGCTTGCGCGGCGAGTTTTGTTTAGAATGAGGTTGCAGTGATTGTAGAAAAGGGCGATACAGCCTATTTTTACTACTGCTTAACATAAGCTCACCAGTAACAAGTTATTCCTTTTTGCTTTCAATAATTAAATACCTACATTACTTTTGCTACACGGACTGAATCGGCTAGATTAAACCTTCGCTTCCTTGCCTTATTGTGACCTAATTGACCTTTCCCACACATCCCCCGCTCCGATAGGAGGTCAATGCCATTTCTTATTCAGCAAACTTTGCTGGATAACTAGGCAAATTTGGGTACAGCATTAAAAAAATTGCATTTGTTAATGCTTTAATTTACAAAAATTAACATTTTTATTTTTCATAAATAATAATTTAATATCTTATTAGAGGCAGGTATCTATGTGTACGCTAATACTTTATTATTCGGAAACATTCGAAGTTTCATTCTGCAAACTAAATTCTCCCCATCCCAGAAATTAAGGTTCGCAGCGCCCCTAATCGCACCCCTCCGTTTGCAGCATCATCTAGTTTTTGAATGATCAGTTTCCCTCAAATAACATGAACTCGCATCCACTTTAAAAGGTATCCTTTGGAAACATCCCCCCCCCCCACAGAGCCATTTTCCATCCGAACCAACACCCCTCGAACATCAATCCGAGGGCTGCATTTCTGTCCTCAGAAATCCCTTCTCGTAACCTCTAACTCTCTTGCAAGCACCACAGATCACATAGCCAGAGTAACTCCGAATCCCATTGCTGCAAAACAGCTTTGAACTGGCAAAAATCAGTTTTTTCCGCCAGAATACTTTACTTTCTAACTGTCTGGCTGCTTCAGCACCCTTTCAGCAGCACTCGCAATTGACAGCAGCAACCAAAGATATATGCAAGATTTTTATGCATGTTGATGTATGCAAATATGCATTTCGGTTAGGTAAAACTATTAATGTGTGATTAACCTATATGCTTAATTAAATTCAAAAATTTTAAATCAGTAAATAAATGAGCGAGATGTAGCACATGTCATTATATCTATATAGCACATAAGAAAATAGCTAAGTGATATTAGAGGATGTAAAAAAGACTTTAAAACGTTTTTTAAAAATGTAAAAACAAACTTTCTTTTAGAATTAAGTTGAAGTTTTAATGTTTCTTTTAAATATTTTGGCGACGATTATATAAAGCATTTAATTGATCTTTAGGGGTCTAGATGTTCAAAAACTTTTAATAATCACTGGTTGAAATTAGACTCCTTTGTGTTGTATTAAACACACATTATTTTTACACTGATATTCTTACTTATTTTAGAAGGAAATAGGATTTTTTTTTTTTTGAAATTCACTTTTAGAGTTTTTTTTTCCTACCTCTTTCCACTAAATATAGGTGGGGGGGGGGAGTTTGAATTTAAGCTGCTCCTATTCGGCACGAGTAACAGTTAGCCTTTATTAATGTATGATGATTAAGAGTTTGAGATCATGAATGTGGTTTTATTTTATGTTAAATTGTTTTCTTTTAAATCTTTTTTTTTTATTTTTCCTTCTCTTAAAAAGTCCCATTTGAATTAACTTGAAACCTAAGACAATAAACTGAGAGATAGGGCTGTTATAAATATGATATTTACATATGGAAAAACAGGCTCGTTTAGTTCCAGACGAACAGTTTATATATATTGCAACAATTTAGTCCCAGAATTGCAGCGGAATTTAATGTCAAGCAAAACTGCAGTGCTCAGTGCTTAACAAATGCCTAAATCTTTCGGCAACAATTATTTTAATGAACTTTACTCGGCTGTTGTTTCAACTTCAATGTTTAACAAAATTAAACATTTGTACATGCCATTCCCATGCCTCTCGTTTCAAATTTTTATTTTTGATCAAAATTTTATTTTAAAACTAGAAATGCTTTAAAACTGAAGCCAGCTGTTAATTAGATGGATTTCGAGTTTATATTTTAACAATATTTGAAAATGCATGCAGGCAAAAAAAAAAAAAAAAAAAACCTATGTCCCATTGAAGTCTTACTTCGTTTAGTACGTTTATTAAATCTCCCCTTAAAATACTACAATATTATCAAAAAAAAGTAAAAAATGATATCAATATTAACTTTTATTCATTCATATGAAACAGCTTCGAAATAAAACGATGTAAAAAATTCAAGAAAAATGTATTTCTTTTTAACAGATTCTCCTCTAAAACCAAGAGAAGATTTAAAACATGAAGCTGTTAAACTGCTGCATCAAGGGAAAAACACTTCCAGAACATAGCAGCAGTTTATAATCTAACGTCGATGAACCTACTTTTAAGTTTTAAGAGCATCATTTTTCACGCAAAACTGCAAAATATTTTACTTTTAATATTATATATTACTAAGAATAATCATTGCATTCGCTACTTTATTATCATTTCTTGCGCAACAATAAAAAAAAAATCTGTTTCTAATGGATACAACTGCAACTTCAATACATTCTTAAAATGAACGAGCCTTTGTTAAATTGTTTGTTGTGTTGATGTTTATCTTTTTAACTAATTCAATTTTAAAACTTAAAAACGACAACAAAATTTGCTGTGCTTGAGCTGCAGATCATTTTTCTTACGATTAGGTAACTTTATACTAAACAAATGCTTGATTATATGCGCTTTTCAACTATATTTATGGATATTAATTACTGAAGTATAACGTACACGACTTTAAGAGAAAGAATATTCCAAAAAAACAAATACTTTTTGCCTAAAAACAAGCATGGCATGGATTTAGGCAAAAATGGTGTAGCAGTATGGAAGTATTTAATATGACTTAGATCTCGTGCTAAATGAAATACATTTATCCAATGTTAAAAATTGATTTTGGCATGGGAGAAAATAGGCTTGTTTAGTTCTAAATGACAGTCTTGTTGAAAATGCAAGCATCGTCACTATTCTTGAATTTCAATAGCAATTATGAGTTGACAATTAACATCAATGCAAAAACTTAAGGGTGTAGTTGAAGAATTAAAATAATGCCATTAATGTAAGTAAATGAGCGCGAACTTAAAACAATATATTAACCATTATTATTTTTATTTATTTATTTTTCTATTGAAAATAGTGGCAGTTATTTTGCGAAATAATAAATAATTCAGTTTAAAAGTAAAACATTCAAAATTAAATATTTCAGTCTACGATTGTTGTTCAAAAATAAATTACATTTGAAATTTTTCAAAGTAAAGTCCAAACAGACAAATATGATTTTAGTATTTTTAACATGTCTATTTAATACAAATGAGTGTAAGTGGTTTTAACTGAGATCAGAATACATATCAATGTGTAAAATCTCCCCTGATTTAGACAACATGTATGAAAATATTGCGTATATCTCTAGTTGTAATGGAAAGAAAATATCTGACGAGACTGTTGGTTTATAACTGAGATATCCAGGAGACAATTGAACAACCTGCTATGATACATGAAATACACCGCCAGCTCAGTCAATTCCAGCCGAGGACTGCAATTTCGTGCTTATTAGCACTCATCAGCACGGCATAGGAATAACATAGCTGGAGGCGGAAAACCTCTTAAGGAAGCCAAGAGTGCCAAACAAACTGGTAGCTAATATAGAATTAGCACTGACCAGACGAGTGACCGAAACAATGGTTGGTTCAACTCGAATATTACAGGCAAGGCAGGTATATTCAGTAAGTTACCGCCCTATAGCCAGGGCTAAGGCAGAAATACATGAAATACACCGCCAGCTCAGTCAAACTGCAGTCCTCGGCTGGAATTGACTGAGCTGGCGGTGTATTTCATGTATATCTGCCTTAGTCCTGGCTATAGGGCCGCTAACTTACTGAATAAACATGCTATAAGTTTCATCAACCCTTACCTGCGCGTATTCTTGACCAACCTAACCGCTACTTAAGCTTGACCACGGATCGACGGCAGGCGAACTTGAAGCGAAAACGGATCACTTCATTTTGTAATAGGAAAAATCGGCGAGAACACACAAGCAATGAACTCTCACGTTCTCGCTGACCCTAAGTATTACAAAATAAAAAGGTCCGTTTCCGCTTCGATTTTACGCGCCATCTCTCCGTGGTCAAGCTTTATCAATCCCGAAATGGATTGAACACGTTCAAGCAAAACTAAATCACTTCACAAAAGGCGTTCCTTGTAACGTCGAAACACGTGTCTGCAGTAATCTGCAATTTGTGCTATTTGACGTTGTTATTTCTTATTATACTCTTTATAATGTATTTTTAAAATTGATTTGTATCTATAAAATAATATTTAATACACTATTAAATCAATATTAGAATTAAATGCAAATTTTTTTGAAAAAAAAAAAAATGTTTACAAGAGCAAAGAGCTTTGGTACGAATGAAGGCGATATTGGGAAATAACTTACCTTGAAAACAAGCGATTTTTCATGAACGTGATTTCTCGGAAGACAACTCATTGTAAAACTCGTCATTGACTTCAGTTCCCGAATATTCAGCACCTATGAATAAGTGAATGCACATTAAAACAAATTCCAATTAACTAGTCACGATAAAACATTTAAATTTCTACATTCCTTAACTAGAATGAATGATTCAACCCCCCCTCCCCGCTACTTTTCTTTACAACCACGAACAAATTAACAAAATCAGGATTACGACAAAACTACTTTTAATCAAGGTTCGTGGATTTTTTTTTTTAATTACGGAAGCCTGATTTTTTTTTTATTTAAATGGGATTTTTTTCATTTAAATCAGATTTTATTATTATTTTTTTAATTTTGAAAAATTTGTAGTTAATTACATTTACGAACATAATATATATCATTTAATTGATGAATGCATTCAGCTTACGTTTAAAAGTAAGGGAAATTGTCTAACTTTTCAAAGCATTTTTAAGATTTATAATTATGTTACTAGCTGTACCGGCACGGCGATTCCCATGCTAAGAATTTAAAGGAAATCCGTTGAATAAAAAAATCCACTTCCCCCCCCCCCCGTTTTTACGTCAAGTTTGACGCCTACGACGCTAAGCAATTGCAATAAAAAATCACGGCACATACAGGACAAAAAGGAAACCTCGTATCCCGTACGAAAAAGGATTCAACTCCTCAGCAGAAAAACAACACAATTAAAAAACTCGGTACATCTAGGACAAAAAGGAAATCCCGCACCCTGTATGAAAATTTTAATAGAAAAGCTATCGTCTGAGAAAAAGAAAAAAAAACTCTAGATTTTTTTTAAACCTCCTCTCTCCCCCCCCCCTCCGTCTGATGTCAAATAATCAGTAATCATATTTTTTAACTAAAATGCGTGAACACCCTTTGAAAACCTAAAAGCAATCCTTTAAAATCTAAAATATTTTGCAAAATAAACAAATAAACCGCAACTACATTCAGTAAATTACCGCCCATTAGCCAGGGCTAAAGCAGAAATACGTGAAATATACAGCGAGCTAAGTCATTTCCAGCCGAGGACTGCAGTTTCGTGCTTATTAGCACTCATCAGCCCGGCATAGGAAAGTGACTGAGCTGGAGATGGAAAACCTCTTAAGGAAGCCAAGAGTGCATGATTGCTTATAAGCACGAAACTGCAGTCCTTGGCTGGAAATGACCGAGCTGGCGGTGTATTTCACGTATTTCTGCTTTTGCCCTGGCTAATTGGGCGGTAATTTACTGAATATACCTTGCCTCGTGTTCAATCTTCGAGTTGAACCGAATCATTGCTTCGGTCACTCGTCTGGTCTGCTAATTCTATATATGCAACCAGTTTGTTTGCACTCCTGGCTTCCTTAACAGGTTTTCCATCTCCAGCACAGTCACTTTCCTATGCCGGGCTGATGAGTGCTAATAAGCACGAAACTGCAGTCCTCAGCTGGAAATGACTGAGCTGGCGGTGTATTTCACGCAACTACATTGTTAGTCGCCAAATTCGCCCAGCGACTTTCAAATTCAAAACGAAAATCAATTAACATTCGCACAATGAATTTAACATAAATGACAACAGCGATATAACCAAATCAAGAATTCACCTGTTCTACTATTCGAACGCAACCGTATACCGAAGATGACGTCACTGCAGAAACAGAAATCAAGTTTAGCCTTGAAAATTGGCTCTATTAGGATCGCAAGTAGAATCGCTTATATCTCTTGTTCTAACTAATTTACAGAAATGGAACAAACATCTTTTTCAGAAAGGAAAGCCCTTTCCAACGACATATAAGGTTAGGGGGTGGGGGATTTTTTACCCCCTAATTAGGCAAAAAACGTGAAAATTCACTTTAATTACTTAATTATGAAAATCTAATTAGAAATTTACAACTCGGGCTTCGTGATGCAGACCCCCGGAGTGCGTTCGAATTTTGTAGCAAGTTTCAGAGCTGTAGGTGCTATGGGGGCTTCTGGCCATCGGGTACGAAGAAACCAAGAAAGAAACAAAGAAACACCGTCTGCTTTATATATATATATATATATATATATATATATATATATATATATATATATATATATATATATATATATATATATATATATATATATGTGTGTGTGTGTATATATACATAAATAAAGATCTTCTAACTCTCGTTACTTACACAAAGAAGATAAGTCCTTCTCTTCGACAACACTCACATTTAATTTCACACTAAATACTAAGTACAACTATAACACTGAAGTATATGTTCCCATCTGAAACCATAACATAATTTTCTACAGAGTTCCCGTCAGGAATACTTGCTTGTTTCCGCTCAAGCATCCGACTCCCGTCTCTCTCACGCATTTTCTCACTCTGAAAAGTTTATCTCACAAGAGGACGCTTTGTACAACAGTTCTTTACACAAATCAAAAAACAACACTGCGAAACGAAAGTTCACATATATATATATATAATACTTGGACAAGAAGTTATTTTGTTTTATGCTTTACTTAAAATTAAGATTTCCATCATCACATACGTTTTAGGGAAAAAGAATATGCTGAGCAATCTCTTTTATGAAATGTTTCAATCTCAGTGCAGAATTGAATAAAAAAGTTTAAACTATAATTTTAGAGTAAAAACAATTTTGCAAAAGTGAAAACCCGTTTCACTCACAGAAAGAGGGAGCTATGCAATTTTGCCTGTTGAAGTGAAGATTGTATGATGCAGTGTAGTTAAATTTAGAGCAACACATTCTAAAAATGCAACATTAATTTATAAAAATAAAATAAACCAATTTTAATTAAGGATTTTCATAAAAAAATCACTAATCAATTGATTTAAATCATGATTTTAATCGACGAACCCTGGTTTTACCATATTTTTGTGTAGAGAAATCGACTAGTGCAGAAGGGAAATAAATTCTTATACAAAAAAAAGCACTTTATTTAGGAGCCACAATTCTCGTTTAGCGCAGAAAAGGATGAGTGTCGCGGACTTATGCCATTTCTATTCTCAATGAAAATCAAGGAACAGTAAGACGCAATGTGAATACAGCATGATCAGAGGAAAACTAGATTTTTTGGCGAAATGAAGAAAAAGCAAGTAACGCCTTCACTCTAGCATTACCACGGCAGCTCATTCAGAAAGATCAGGGGGTCATTTAATCCTCCAACCCCGACTCCGGAAAGTAACTTCTTTGAAGTGGGTGAGGTTTTATTGCCTTTCGATAAAATCGGCATTGAATAAGAATCTCTCTCCCCTCCCCCCTCGGAAAACTTAAAAATGACGGACCTGGGTAGCGGGAAGGTCGAAAAGTATCGGAAATAATAAATTACTTTTAAATTCAAAAAAAAAAAAAAAGCCGCCTTCAAAAAACACTAAGGAAGTAAAAAGCAAAAAATAACCGATTGCACTTACATCCTATTTTCTACCCCAAATTAGAAATGCAATTTGTTTTAAAACTCTAATACAAAAATCAATTAAACTAAACACCCAATTATAAAACAAACACTGATTTTATTTTACTATACGATGAATTACTTTAAATACATTACTAATTATATACTATCTCTTAATTTTGAATAACCCTTTGAAGTCGGTGCCTCCTATAAACTAATACCTAACGTAACTGAGTATGTTTAGTTTTAAAAACTAATTTCGCGTTTAGTTGAATTAGTGTTTAATTCAAGATTCGGTGGGTTGTCAGTTACGTTAGGTAGTTACGTTAGTAGTTTATAGGAGGCCCCGACTTCAAAAGATTATTAAAAATTAAGAGATCGTACACAATTAGGTATTTAAAATACTTCATCGTATAGTAATTAAAATCAGGGTTTGTTTTATAATTGGGTGTTTCGTTTAGTTGATTTTAGTACTAGAGTTTTAAAACAAATTTCATTTTTAATTTTGGGTAGGAAATAGGATGTAAGTGTAATCTTTTTTTTTTTTTTTTTGCTTTTTAGTTCCTTTGTGTTTTTTGAAGGCGGTTTTTTATTAAAAAGTAATTATTTTTTTGCTTTTTAGTGGTGTAAATATAAAATAAGTACGTAGGATAGAGTACGTGGTACATGACGCTGAGGCCTTTCTTACGCGCATGTCAAGTAAGAAAAGGTCGAGTACATGAGTCTGAAAACAACTAAGATGAGCTCGATAGAAAAAGAAATGGACCGCAGCGTCTCGGAGACTTCCGACGACTGTGAAGAAAGGCTTTTGCAAATGCGCAACTATGTACAAAAAAAATATTGTCTTCATTATTATTTCGACTTTATCAAAGTTTGCTTTCCGAAAGCAAATGCACGAGTCACTAAAAGACAACAAAAATCGCTTTAAATTTAAAATTGTAAGCTGAAAATTTTAAAATTACAAATTGTGTTTCACAACAATACGTATCACACAACCCTCGATAAAGCTGTCATAGATTTAGGAAAATTGAACTTTGCGAAAGGAAAAATCTACGTAGCTCTCAGCATAGTCAAGACTTGAAGTAATAGCTGGATTTGATTTAGAACCCTTTAAACTTTTAACTAAACCTCACGATGAACGAGCACTAGTAGAAATGCAACAATTGATACATCTCATTTCTAATGAAAAGTTATAGACTGAATCCATTCAGTATTTGGTTAGAACCATTTAAATGTTTACAGTTTATTTGTAGTTTGGGAAACCGTAAATTGCAAGTCGTAAAATTATAAATTGTAACATTGTAAATAGTTAAATTTCAAATTGTATTTTATGTTTCACAAGAATGCGTGTCACGTAACAAGTGATGAAAATAGCATGGTTCTTCAAATCCCCCTATTGTTTTTTACGCATAACTTTTCTCTAAAGAACAAATAGGGTAAATCAAAGATTTGGAACCTTAGAGCAAAGTTAGACTACCCCCTTTCCACTAAAAAAAAAAAAAAAAAAACATAAAAACCGGTTCACTAAGTAAGACGATATACAAAATTAATAAAGTACAAATCGTTTTGGATCTGAGTATGATATTTGAAGAGTTCCCTCAATTACATCAAATCCAAACTTGATTACCATTAGACCGCCGGGGAAGTATATCGTTTCAAACAAAAAAAAAAAAGAATTTTTCTAATCGGTACAGGCAGGGTGTGCACAGAAATTTTGGGACCCGTCACGAATGTCTTTTCAGGGCTCCTCTCCATATTGCTTACCCCTATAGTTCACCCCTAGCTTTAAAAATATTGGGCCCCCTTCATTCTCAGTTTCAGACCAACAGGTGTTCTCCTCCCCCCCCCCGGGTACAGGTGTCTTCGAGTATTTGTAGAACACTGTACAAAGAGGAAACTAATCGGACGAGTTCATAACCTCCTTTTTTTTAATCCTGCTAATTAGTATACTCTAATTTCAAATTAAACTGGCGGCATTGTGAAATAGTAAATCTAGAATACTGGTCAAACTTGAGAAATCAGACACCAGTTACTACATAATATTATATAAGTTAAATCATCGGGGAAGGGGTGTTCTGAATTCAATTCCCCTTGGATTGAGCACTAAATATGTTTAAAAACTGAATTATATTAAAAAAAACATTAAGTGAATAAATTAAGTTATTTTAATATAAAATATTAAGGTAATTGATTCAGCTATTAAAGTAGAAAAAATATATTTAATTTCCTGCTTTGCTACGTAGTAAAACATTAGTAAAAATTAACAGGCGGCGAAAATTAATCATCCATATGCCGGGAGAATTCTCGTTCAAGATGAAGGCAAAACTTTTGGTGTGAAAATACACCGATCACTGAAAATCCACGTGACCTGTGACGTATTCCGCTCGCTGACGTACGCTGGATTACGCATCCTCAACGAGTGAAATTCAAAGCTTCTTGGATTTCTCCGAGACCCCTTATCAGATCAAGACCAAACCACCATGGAACCATCTGGGAAAAATACCCTTCCAAACAAAAAAATAATTTTTCAAATCGGTCCAGTAGTATTGGAATAATTCGAAAACATACATAAAAAGTCGCCTGACGAAATCATAACCTCCTTTTTTTTTGAAGTCGGTTAAAAATTTGCTATTTTCTCATGGATTTCATTAACATCAATTAACAAACTGTAAAGAAAGTGCACGCTTTCAGTGACATGTAAGGTGACGAAAATAGAAACGACACTTTTGGGAGACTTTCTAGAATTAACAATACTCAATTCAACCACTCTTTACTTTCCGTTGATAGAACATTCATTTATCCATTGCCACCGGGATTTTGGGACACTGAAATGTTATAAATACGTGACAAATTATTACCATGAGAAGTTCCACCTTTTAAGAATGAAATTACATCAAGTTTCACCGCCAAATCTGTCGAGTCCAATGAAGTTTATAACTGCTAAAACTGATGCTTTTCATTCTTCAAAAGGACAAACGATTTTACGGAATAAGAAAAAGTTTGTTTGCAATACTCAACACATTTAAATCGTGTGCTCGTAAATTTTGCTAAAGACTATGAGCGCAAAGTGCTTTAAAAAGAGCTGGAGTAACCGTCCAAAGTAGGATCCGAACCATCTGGAAATGATCTGAAGTGAACAATCACAGGCATGACATTGCGAGACATTGTCGTTTGTTAAGCCACCACTTATTGCACGAGAGGTAATCCTTCAAGAGCGTACGGTTAATACTCGATCAAACATGAAATGCTAGTTTAAACATTATTTTAACCCCTTCAGTCAGAATTATGAAATATTGAACCAAAAATGTTGATATTTGGTACACAGTGTACTAAGGTAAAGGGTATCTTATAGACAAAATTTTGAGTTTCTAGGAGAAAAATTAAAAGAGTTATGGCACGTCCAATATTCCGGGCTTATATTTTTGAAACCATTATTTCACATACAAAAACGATAAAATATTCTACAAACAATTATAAAACATAACATAAGCGTTTGAAACGATTCATTAAAGATTATATTTTTAAGGAAATCAGGAAAAAAACCTCGCTTTTCAGATGAAAATCCATGATTGGAAAAATGAGCCACTCTCTACCTCTCAACCCTTATATGTCAGTGTTGTCAATCTCAAAACGAAAAATTATTTCACAGAATATAATAAGTAGAATGTAAAGAGTCAACTACAAAAAAATCAACTAATTAAATCAATTATTAAATGATTAGCAGTTGTTTAAAGTGTATGTCCGGTATACCGGACACCAGGTCTGAAGGGGTTAAGGGTTCATATTGTTGCCAATATGTGCACCACTAATAGCGTAAGATTCCATTATAGGAAATTTACTTCATATGGGATGATGGATTGGAAAACCTTCGTTGGATTTAGATTTAAAAAGAGCGTTATAGAAATTGTATAGCATGATGCTACAAAAACTGCACAAGCGCAACATTACCCGTTCTGGTACTAATTGGAGTTGACTCAATGGGAGTGCAGCCAAGGCTGCTGAGTCAGAACTAGACTAAGAATCGGGCAATTTGAAAGAGATAAATGTGATACAGATACTTTGCGAAAAGACTAATACAGAAAAGGGTTCTCTGTCGTGGACAGGTAACAACGAATTATTAACTCTTTTTACTTTCTTTTACAAAAAAGAAAGTATTGTACTCGCGAAAAAATTTTCACTCAAATCTACTTTCATTTCTATTTTGCTCACCACCGAATGAATATTGAGTATTTTTTCGACCCGATTACACGAGGATTTATACTTAAGAACGCTTTGAAGTTCAAAAGTTCCGTTTTGACGATTCCCGAGTTAATTACAACAAGTTTTCTTGTGATATCTATGTATGTGCGGACGTATGTCATATAACTCAAGAATGGTATGTCCTAGAAAGTTGAAATTTGGTACGTAGACGCCTAGTGGGGTTTTGTTGTGCACCTCCCTTTTTGGTTGCATTCGGATGTTTCTTAAAACGTCTTTTGCCCCTTTTTGAGGGGAAATCATTGTTAATTTCGATGTAAAACTCAAGTGGTGTAATAATTTGGCGGACAATTGGCGATATATCGCCAATCTTTTGGTCGCCAAGCTTTGTCGCCAACTTGATCGTTTCATCATTTTTGTGGTACTGTAACCCCTTAATTTTCTCATAAATATTCAAAAATATTGAAAGAAAGCAGTAAGTGCTTTATTCATCACTACTGGTACCCGCAAGGCTTTGCCCGTAGTAGAAAAATTAAAAGGTCTTTTGGTTCGCCTGCATATTTACAAATTATGTATGGTGAATTTCTAGCCAATTGGCTTGCCCATGTTACGGTTCCACGTTATGATAACTTGGTAATTTAGTCGTCCATCTTATGATAATTTTGCTCGGGAAAATGTTCTTAAAATTGGATTGAAAAAAAAACAATCGAATATTCGAAAAATTTCTTCGAGCTGCACTCCCCCCCTGCTACAAACTAACTTTGTGCCAAGTTTCACGAAAATCGGTCGAACGATCTTGGCGCTATGCGCATCACAGAGGTCCAGACATCCAGACTTTTAGCTTTATTATTAGTAAAAGATTTAACATAAAAATTTTCAATCGAGGGGGGGGGAACACTTTCTTTCGCGAGGCTTTAACTTTCGAGAGACTCGTAATAGCTAAAAACTTTGCCTCGCAAAGTATTTCAAGCAGTTGTTACATATTAAACTGGAGGACTCCGACCTCTGCTCGTTTCGTTCGCTATTCCCCGTTCGTCACCTGCAGTGGGTGACAAACGATGATTTAAGAATGGTGGCAATGGACGGAATGACTTTTCCTGGATGTCCTGTATCTAACAATACAAGTGTTTGACCTGATACAAAGTTCGGAGGAGATAGTGTTGTAGACACACGCACAAATAGATGCGCACAAACATTAATAAAAAATAACTATATATTTTTTGCCAATAAAATAATAAAATAGAAATATTTTAAAATAATTTTTTTAAGCATTTCGGTTATGTATCATGAAAAAATTCCAAATAAAAATAAAAATTTATTATAAATTTCAACATTTTGCAATAATGTGCAAAATATCAAAATTTTATGCAAAATTTAGAGAGAAATTTGGTCCCCCCCTCCTTTCTTGTTTGTAAGGTATTGAACATTAATCTACTCTGTATGCGTATTTTTAAATCCTACAACAGGCAATCAATAGTTTGACACTAAGATACGTTTTATTTCGAACAAAATGAAGTTCATTTAAATTTGATATATGTTTCACAAGATAAATAAAGTCTATTGGTGGGGAAAACCTAACCTGGCAACATTGTAATGGCTTCGCGGATCCTAATCACAGTATCACAACGCTGCCAGGTTAGGTTTGCCCCGACTGTAGGTTATCATTTCGTCTAAAATATCCTAATGGTCTTTGAAAGCTTAAAAACGTAATTTGTAAAAACATTTTAAAATTTGTTTTAACAGTCATTAAAAAGAGTAACAATAAATAAAATGTTTTGAACACTTTGGGGAAAAGCCTTTAAGTTGTTTTAAAAAAAATCAAAAGAAGAATTCATAAGATCTAGATTAACATGCACGCTTAAAAGAACCATAAAGAAACAGATTTAAATTCATAAAATTTGAATACCCTTCCCCCCTCCCCACCCCACCCAAACAAAAAATCCAATTTCACTGTTCGCGAAAGATACATCTTTACTAATAATAAAGCTGAAAGTCTAGATCTCTGAATCTCTGTCTGGATCTCTCTCTGTCACGATCTCAGTGACGCGCATAGCGTTAGATCGTTCCGCCAATTTTCATGAAATTTGGCACAAAATTCGTTTGTAGCATGGGAGTGTGCACCTCGAAGCGATTTTTCGAAAATCCGATTTTGTTCTTCTATTCCAATTTTAAGAACATTTTAGTGAGCAAATTATCTTAACGTGGGCGAATAAATTACCAAATTATCATAACATGGAACCGTAACATAGGCGAGAAATTTAACATGACAATTGGCGAGAAATTCATCATCCATTATTTGTAAATGTACAGGCGAACCAAATGACCTTTGAATTTTCTACTACGGGGCAAAGCCGTGATGAAATTTGTAGCATGGGGTAGTGCACCTCTAATCGATTTTTCGAAAATTTGATTTTGTTGTTTTTATATTCCAACTTTGAGCAAATTTAACCGAGAAAATTATCACAACGTGGACGAATAAATTACCGAGTTACCATAACGTGGAACCGTAAAATGGGCAAGCAAATGAATACAGAAAAAATGACGAGAAATTCACCTTTAATTTTTTTGTAAACATACAAGCGAACCGTATGACCTTTTAATTTTTCTACTACGGGCAAAGCCGTGCGGTTGCCACTAGTTTCATAATACAGCTGATAACAAAACGGCATCACAGGCGGAGGATTGCAAAATATATCACACCCCGCAGGAAAAGTTTTACAACTCAAAATTTGGAGCAAACTTTCAAGCTATTGATTTTTGAAAAATCTCAATTTAATGCTTTTTCTTGCCACAAAACTCGCACAAATGTGCGCGGTGGCGTATAAACGATACGCAGTGAATTCCTGATCATCCGCGGGAAAGGGTCGCACGATAAGGGGCCTTTCATTAATTACGTAAAGATGATTTTAGCAATTTTTGCCCCCCCCCCCCCATGTAACGGTAAGTAAGATTTTTCAAACCCCTCACCACCCCCATCTTACGTAAGATTCCATTTCGTTTTTCAAAATAATAAAATAACGAACCTTACATCACTAAAATCCTTCTTAAATTCACTATTATTAAGGGGGTCCGGGACACAAAAATCGTCAAATTTTGCAATTTTTTTTTTATCATGTGAAAAATTACTCCGTATTTTTCTGCTTAAAAGGACGTTTGAATCTTGTTTCTATCTTAAATAGAACGAAAGATATAATTATTTTTAATGCATGCCCCTAACTAATGTGTACTTACTTTAAAACTTTAAACGCGTTTTTCTCCATGATGCACTTTTTCCCGATTTCTTGCATTCAAACTCGTATAAGTCACGAACCGATGAAGATAAAGTAATGAATCTTGGAGCATATCTTTTCCAAACAGTTTACTTTAAATTTTATTCGGCGAATTTGAAAAAAACGTTTACTGCAAAAATTATGATTTAAAAAAAAAAGTATCTTCGAATTTTTCTTCAAATATTTTTTATTGAATCAATATTTTTAAATTCGCCCAAAAAAATTAAAGCTCAGATATTTGTGCGTGATTTATTTAAAAAAAAATTTATCCAGAATTTTTTGAGTTTTAGCAATTTAAAGCAACCCCATTTAAAAAAAACTAATTAAATTTAAATAAAAAAAATTGTTTAATATTTATGTTATGATTTTGCTTATTAAATAAATGGTGAATCAGTGCAAAAAATTTCAAAACTGTAAAGTATATAATAAAAAAAAATTCAAAATGTGTCCCGGACCCCCGTAACTTCTTTTTTAAAAAACCTTTCTGTGTAAAGAAAGACTAATAGGAATCTAGACTGAATGTTATTTCGACAATATTTTTTGTATATGACGCGATACTAATCAAAATGAGACATGCCATACGCAGTGCAATTCTTTTATTATTTTTCACACTACTCATTCTCTGAAAAACCAGTGAAAAACAACTCATCCTAATACTTTTTTACCATTCAGAAACAAATGAAATAGGATCCCTGCCAAACCACTTGACCGAATAATATGAAATATCGACTTGGAAAATATAACGTTAGAATGGGTCTGACCCCCCAACCTCAGGACCATTACGTAATTGATAAACGGCCCCTCACCGCTCCGCGAATATGCAAAAACCGCGGACAATCCGAATAATAGTTAAAAACGATACTACTGTACGCAATAGCTAAAGAATATAATTACCAGTCACACATACATTTAAATTATTATTAAAAACATTGCTACATTTCATTTACTAACATTGAATATAAAGAAATATGTAAAATCTACAGGAGTGCTCACCCCCTAAGAACAACGGCGTACCCCCTAAATATTACAAAGCCCTCGGCCCCCCCCCAAAAAAAAGCACGAGTTCTCCTCCCCCAAAAGAAAAAATACCCCTTACAACAACTCCCGCTAAAAATTTCAATGGCCAGTCTCCGCCATGACCCCCGTCCCCCTTCCCCTTGGGGGGCACCACTGAAATCTAAAAGCAAACAATAACACTATCATAAATTCAAAAAAAAAAAAAATGCTAAAAAGACCCGCGGATAATCCGGCCGCCGAAATTCGGGCGTTTGCTGTAATCCATAGTGACACATTATCAAAATTTTTTAAGTTAGAAAAAAAATAGCATGCATTACTAATTTAGATAACACGAAATAACAAGTAAACGTAACAAATTTTTGAAGCGTATTGTAATACTTGAGACGAAATCGCTTAAAACTGCTATTGCGTTTTCTCCAATGCTAGTGTCTTGAATTGTCCTCCTCTCCCCCCCCCTATCGGAATGCGATACACTGAACGTACATGGCATTAAAACAGTAAAAATGAAAGAAATATTCCTCAAAAATAAAGGGACATATGCCCTTAAATGCCCTGAAAGACATTTAAACTCGAAATTTGAAAAAAAACAAAAAACGGCGCACCTACGTAAATATTACAAAGACCCCCCCCCTCCCAAAAAAAAGAGCATGAGTCCCCCCCCCCTCCTCAAAAAATGAAAAAATACCCCTCGTAACAACTCCCGCTAAAAATTTCAATGGCTCAGTCTGCACCATGACCCCCTCCCCCTTGTTTGAGCACCCCTGAAATCTAAAATCAAACAATAACACAATCATAAAATTAAAAAAAAAAAAAAAAAAAAATCTGAAAAGACCCGCGGATAATCCGGCCGCCGAAAACCGGGAGTTTTCTATAGTCCATAGTGACTTATTATCAAAAATTTCTAATTTAGAAGAAAAAAAAGTATGCATTACTAATTTAGATAACAAGTAAACATCATAATACAAATTTTGAAGCGTATTGTAATATTTGAGACAAATCGCTTAAAACTGTTATTGCGTTTTCTCCAATGCTACTGTTTTGAGCTGTCCTCCCCCCCCCTCCCTCTACCGGGATGCGATATACTGAACGCACATGGCATTAAAACAGTAAAAGACAAACAAATATTTTTCAAAAACAAGGGGACAGCTGCCCCTAACCGCCCGGAAAGACATTTACTCTAGAAATTTAAAAAAAAGAGTTCGCTCCCATCAATAGACTAATGTAAAAGCACTTTTTTTTCGCGAAATGAAGAAATGGGTGATTTCGTGAATTTTAAATAAACGGAGCCGTAAATTGATACGTACATAAAGTTCAAATATTTCGCGAGGCTGAATTTTTCGCGCTTACGACGGGCTTGCGAAGGTAAGTACGAAAATGCCCAAAGGATAAAATTCTTACCTGGTATTTCTTTACAAATTTTTCGATGGAAGCATTCGCCGCACTAACTGGAAGTCTCGACCTTCAAGCTGACCGGAGAATCGTCGACTTAAATTAAATTTTTCGCGTCGAAGCCAGAAACATTGCACGCATGCGCGTATTTTGGGGCTCTGCGATTGGTCACTCATGTTTAATGTTAATTACTTCGCAGCTTTTCAGTTGAAAAGAATGCGATTGGAAATTCGAGTTCGCGGAGATAAGAAAATTTCATGTGCTCGAGAAAAGGGGAGAAGTCAGCCGAATAAACAGTCAATGCTAATCGGCAGGGAAGGCAAAAAATAAAGCCTTGCGCGCTTTTCCGGATTCACATTTCTATTTTCTTTTCAGTTTCTAAGTCAAAAACAGAAGGGTATTTCTTTTCTGACGCGTTACTATAGCAGGTGAAAAAAATGAGACGAAGGAATCAATTTTTTTCACAACCTTTTTGTGTAAACAAATATTTACTAAAAAAAATCTAGACTGAATGTTTTTCCGACAAATATTTTTTTTTTACTTTGTATATTATGCGATTCTAATAAAAAAAAAATTAATTTGAATTTTGACATCTGGAATTCATATGTTTTTCGCAATCACGAGTGTGTGTAAGTAGGCGTGCTTGTGAGGGTATGTGTTTGTGAGTGTAAGGGTTATGTGTATGTGTGTGTATGAATGTGTGTGTGGGGGGGTATGTGTATGTAGGCATATGTATTTGTGTCTGTGTATGAATGTGTGTGTGGGGGGTATGTGTATGTGTGTAGGCATATGTGTTTGTGTCTGTGTGCATGCATGAATGTGTGGATAGTTGTGTGTATGTGTGTGTGTATGTTTTTGTGTGTGTATGTGTGGATGTCTGTATGTATGCGTGTGTATGTGTTTGTATGTGTGTATGTGTGTTGGTGTATGTGTGTGTACGTGTTTATGTAAGTGTGCGTGTGTGTGTGTACGTGTTTATGTAAGTGTGCGTGTGTGTGTGTAGTTGTGTATGTATGCGCGTATGTGTAGGACATGGATGCAACCTGGAGACGGCTTTCGCTCTAGGAGCAGCATCGTGAGGAGCCGATCGACGGTGATGGTGCGGAGGGTGGCGGTGGGAAAAATCAAAGGAACGTCAAAAACAGTCAAGTGAAAACAATAAGCAATCGTGATTGCTCAAAAAAAAAAAAAAAAAAAAAAATCAGAAATAGCTAGAGTTCGTTTAAAAATGCCGCCCATGGCAAAGACCCTAGATACGACACTTAATTTAATAGTCTATCATTTTACCCTCCGTTCAGTCCCGGATCTGCGTACCCGCAGACCCCAAAGTGCGCGAGTGGAGGGGGGGAGGGTCGTCCTAGAGATGCCCAACGGCCCAGCCCAAGAAATTGAAGAAGTTGAAAAAAATTAGCACTAAGACGACTTATTAATGTAACAAATTTACACTGCCAGCTTACATATTTTGTTGCAAGAAGACCCAAAATTTATAAATCCGGGCCTGACTGCGTTCCTGCTGCAAAAATAAAAAAAAAAAAATAAAAATAAATTTCTTGTGTTTGTTGGATTTTAAGATCACTATTTTATTACTATTTAACACAAACGATTTCCTTTCTTGAGTTAATTCAATCTGAATTCAAGGGCATCACGATCTATTCTGACGCGCGTTCATTTCTAGCCTTTCCAA
Source organism: Uloborus diversus (assembly GCF_026930045.1). Lineage (NCBI taxonomy): Eukaryota > Metazoa > Arthropoda > Arachnida > Araneae > Uloboridae > Uloborus > Uloborus diversus. The sequence continues at coordinate 210,438 of NW_026559011.1, forward strand.
ATTCGCCACCGAGACAGAATTTTTTATCGCGCTTTTGGCGACAATCGCATTCACCAAAGCAGCGTTTCAAAACTTTCTGATGACCGGATACCGAAGACATTTCCAGCCAATTCAGATTTTTATTTAAGTACTTATTTATTTTTTGCTTCGATGTGGAAACTAATTAATGACGTTTAAATACAGTTTGTGTGGAATATTTTACTATCTAGTGTTTGGAATCTTTTAAAAATATAACGAGAAGATACCGATTTTGCTTCGTGTTCGTAAATAGAACGTTTTGGTTCGATAAAACTTGGTTGCTGTTTAGTTTCCAAAACATTTCTTTTTGGACTCACTCTTCGTTTCAAGTTTTTTTTTTTTCAAAGATTTTCTGCTTTCTGCCATGCCATGCCATTTGTTAAGTCAGTACTGTGCTTCCCGTTCAGCTTTGCTTGTAATAGAAAATTAAAAGGCCCTTTGGTTCGCCTGTATATTTATAAATAATATATGGTGAATTCCTCGCCAATTGGCTTGCCCATGTTACGGTTCCACGTTGTGATTACTTGGAAACTTACTTACTCGTTCATCTTATGATAATTTTGCTCGGGAAAATGTTCTTAAAATTGGAATAGAAAAATAACAAAATTGAATTTTTGAAAAATCGCTTCGAGGTGCCCACTTTCATGCTATAAACTAATTTTGTACCAAATTTCATGAAAATTGGCAGAACGGTCTAGGTGCTATGCGCGTCACAGAGATCCAGATATCCAGACAGAGAGACTTTCAGCTTTATTACTAGTAACTAGTGTGTGTGTGTGTGTGGTACACGCATGGCTTTACTCGTAGTAGAAAATTAAAAAGTATTTTGGTTCGCCTGTACGTTTACAAATAATGTATGGTGATCTTCTCGATAATTGGCTTGCTTATGTTACGGTTCCACGTTATGATAATTTTGCTCGGGAAAATGTTCTTAAAACTGGAATAGAAAAAGAACGAAACCGAATCTTCCAAAAATCGCTGCAAGGTGCACACCCCCATGTTACAAACTAATTTGTGCCAAATTTCATGAAAATCAACCGACCAGTCTAGGAGCTATGCGCGTCACAGATATCCAGACAACCTGACAGAGAGACTTTGAGCTTTGTTATTAGTAAAGATTTCCCAATTTCATCTGATTTTTTGCATCTGGTTACTTATGACTGTTTATCGAATTTTGACCATTTTAAGCTCTCATGAGACCAACTGGTCATTAACCTGGTCTTGTGAAGTGAAAAGTTAAACGTAAAAAATTTTTTTTTTTAATTTTTTTTAGCGGTTTTAGTTTCATTAAGCATCAAAGCCTTAGGGCTAAATTTCCTTAGGGCAGCAAATTTCACTCTAACGACACATTTTTCATCACTCTTCTTGAAAATAAAGTATTGATGTTTCATTTTTCATGAAAAAATCAATTTCTTAATATTTAATGGTACAGTTACTTTCACACATGTTATAAAATAAAATATTTTTCAATCGTCGTAGGAATTTAGTAGAAAATAGTATGTGTGAAGACGAAAAGCGCGCGTTGCGTCTATTGAAGAAAAGTTGCAACAGGATTGGAGCTTGACGAAGATTTTCAGTGGCCTTCTTAAGTTCATTCGATTGTAATTTCTTGAGTGATTGAAAAGCCATTTTGTTTTCTTTTTCATTGCTATTTAAAATTTAATTTTTCTTTTACATTAAGTTTCTGAAGGAATAATGATGAATGACGGAAGAAAAAGGCAAATTCATTCTAAATTTATAAAAAAAGCATTCTCAATTAAATAAGGCTGCTCATCCCCAAGAGCATAGCACACCCTACTTCCCCCTCCCGAAAGAAATTTTCTCTAGGAAAAGGAAAAAAAACCCTAAAAGTAATCCGCCGGATAATTTTAATGGGCTAATCTGTACCATGAACCCCTTCCTAGTGGAATTTATAAACCTAAAATTAAAAACCAAAGAACAAGAATCTGCTTTTTTAAATTTGAAACGTGATACATATTTCTAAAGTGGGCAGTTTTCAAAAGTGAAATTGAATAAACAGGGCATTTAAAAAGAGAAATCGTGGATCAAAGTTACACTATAAGTCTATAACTGTCTTATTTCTGCATTAACCCTTTCTAATTTAAAGACTGCCTTTTCACATCAAAATTATCTTTCCAAATTTTAATAACACGTTTAAAAAGTACTTTCCAATCATACGGTAATAGTTGTACTCTTTACAATCCAAAACTTTAAACTCGCAGTTTTGTTTCGTCTCAGATTTTTAGGCACTCGTTTTTTTACGCAAATTTTGATAAGTTCAGAAAGTCCACCCCAAAACCGAAAACCACTGTATAGTCCTTTAGTAAAATAATCTCCTGTTAATTTAACATTTCTAGATTTATTAAACTTAATTGACCTTATCATTTTACATCGCGTTCACGTTGAAGAGAAGATTCTACATTTTCTTTTTTATTTGAATGAAAAAGAAAAACTGTTTCATTTTAGTTTTAAAAAACATTCACGCCTTCTTTTCTTCCACGCATCCCCCCCCCCCCTCCCCGGTTGCGAACAATTTAAACAATACTATGGGTTTTCAATTTTTCAGGCTCATTGCCCCCCCCCTCACCTTCTCCCCTTTGAAAAGTCATGTCCTCCCCCCCTACCATGAAATCATTACAAGCAGTATAGTGGGAAAATGAGAATTTGAAACCGGAGCTGGTCCTTAAATGGAAATATACATTCAAGTTACACAAAAACAAGTAACGCATAACTTTTCTTTGAACATAGCACAGCACGTGAGTTCAAAGAACCAACAATCACAATTTATTTGTGATATTCTGGGACTTAGGTGAAGTCAGCATGGAATGCCAGTCACTTTCACAAAATCATGGGAGGTCTTCCGCTGTTTGTCTTTGATAAGCTTTTGAATAACAGATTGTAAGCCAGTGTGATAAAGCGACCTCTGGATACTGACAATGCCTTGTTCAATGTTTTGGCCCTATATACTCAAATGCTGAAAATCCAAATTATGAGCTGAGTGAATGAAAATTGTGCTCTAGAAACTTCAGAAAAAGTGGATAATGTCGAAAATAGCTGTCACGAAGTAGAGCAAATTATACCAAGTTTAACTGTTTCATTTTAGTTTTAAAAAACATTCACGCCTTCTTTTCTTCCACGCATTCCCCCCCCCCCCTCCCCGGTTGCGAACAATTTAAACAACTTTATTTTTAATTCAAACTTGTCATTCGTCCCTCTCTTGCCTTTCCGAATTTGCCACTTGGACTGAAATTTTTTATCGCTCTGTTGGCGCCAATCGCACTTATCTAAGCAGTACTCATGATTTGGACCAACGAATGCCGTGACAACAGCACAGCAAGGATTTCCCTTCTTTGAGGGGGGGGGGGAGTTTGGTCATAACAGTCCTTACATTCAAGATTGATAATTATAACTTAACAATATTCTGCATAATTACCAATAAACACTTAAACGTTGCGTTAACGAAAAACGCATTTCAGATGTAAAATGTTTTTCAACTTTATTTATTGTTTCCGTGTTCTAAAATGAAAAAGCCAAAACTAATTGTTGTCAACACGTAGCTATAAATAACATATGGTTAAACACCAGCAAAATGTGACGGAGGATATATTAGAAATATATTAAGGGGACCGTGGACCTTCCAAATAGCTCAAATCGATCAAAAATATGATTTTTTTTTAATTCTGTGGAAGTAACAATATATGAAGTGTGCTGAATCGTATGAAAAAAACCGCTTGTTGATCTGGTGTTTTATCTCAAAGTTATATGCGTTTAAAAAAAGTAAACAGAGCGTGTTTTCAATTAAAATGGCTGTAAAACACGTAAACAAAGTCGAAAAACTTAAGTAAAACTAAGTGTAAAACATGTAAACTAAGTTTCAATAAATTCTTACTTTGGTATTAATGTCAAATATTTAGTCATCGTGAAAATATCTTTCGGGAAGTATTAAAATACGAAGAACATGAAATGTAGGTGAAATTAGACTTTAACGTCATTTATCTCGGACTGGAAAATTCGATGCTGACACATATTGAAAAAACCTCCATGCGACTTAATTTTTGTTCGATATGCCTCAAATTTCAGAACATGCTACTTTGGTAGTAGTTTGATAAAACATGATATGCATTAGGGTTTAAGAGAATTTTATGATGTTTAAAAATAATAAATTTTTGATTTTTTTGTAATATTCGCAACAAAAACTATTGCTTTACGCGAAAAAAAAAATACTGTGCAGTTAATAATGGATTAATCCTTAAATGGATACCCAAATTTCTTGGCAATGTTCTGTTCTCTGATAAAATGCAAACTTTTTGAGAAAGAAACAAAAATTGAGTCGCATGGAGCATTTAAAAATTTTTATTTTAGATTTCAAAATTTTTAATTTTAATTAAATTTTTATTTTGTTGCATTCTTTTTGCTTGATCTTTTGCATGCTAATAAACTTACTAACTTTTATGCCCAGTTTCACATTTCAAAATAAATAAATATAACAAAAAGCTTTCAAGGTCCACCGTCCCCTTAAAGGAATAATCCTATTTAATTTACTTTACTTTTCAATAAAATGACTTCCAATTATCAGATGACATTTTTCATAATATATTACTAGGCAGCTAGTTGAATAATAAGTCATTTTCTGATTTTATCTTCGTTACATTAATAAAAGACAAGCTCCAATTGTGTACTCAAATATGGACAAATAAAACTGCTATGTTCAACTGTATTTAGGCTTCTCAGATGATGGGGGATTTTTTTTATTATTACTTAACGTGTATTTATTTATTTGTGCAACCTAGAGACGATCGCTATAACTCTTATACTGAGTTTATAACCAAAATCTTCATTGCTGTTGTATTTAATGTAATCGGGACCTAAAATTTACTTTTAACGTTATTTAAGATTAGTCGAAGCTGCTGTGGATATTGAGGAACTAATGTCTTTATTTCCATAATTAATATTCGGGGAATAGTGCCTTAATTCAAAAATTATTTTTTGGTGCTCTTTTTTTTCAATCCTAATAACTTTTTATACAACTGATATCAGTTCAGAATTTGTTTATTTTGAATGTCGTAACTACTTTCCCAATCCAAGTAAAGATTTTCACACCGACAGTTAACGTTCTTGGAAACTGATTTCCTTATTTCAATGGAGACTTTCATGAAAGTTATTTGTATTTTCTAAAGGAGATTATTGGGAACTATTGTCCCCATTCTAATTGGATTTTTCAGAAAGTGTTGTCTTGATTCTGACGGAAGTTAACTGAACCGTTGGTTTTATGAATCATTGTCCTCAATCTAATTGTGGTTTATAGAGATTGCTGTTTACACGCTGAAGAGTTTTTTTCCCCTCTGAGGCTAATATTGTTTAAGATGAGAATTTTTGGGAGTTCATCTTATTGATAACGTGTCTTTCTTTCCAAGGGCGCCCATATGCAAAATTTTAAGGGGGGGGGGGGCTCAGATGTTTTCTCCATGGGTTAGCAGGGTATTTTCCCAATAGAAACCGATTTCAGTACAGAATAAAGTCATTAAAATTTGACATTTTTAATAACTTTTTCATTAACGGCTGGAGAAGAAATATTTTAACATTTTTGCAAAGAAAAAAACTACTAAAAGCAAGGAAATTCTATTCATTAAGTTACCGCCCTATAGCCAGGTCTAAAGCAGAAATACAAGAAATACACCGCCAGCTTAGTCAATTCCAGCCGAGGACTGCAGTTTCGTGCTTATTAGCACTCATCAGCCCGGCATAGGAGTGACTGAGCTGGAGGTGGAAAACCTCTTAAGGAAGCCTGGAGTACCAAACAAACTGGTAGCTACTACAGAATTATCACTGACCAGACGAGTGACCGAAACAATGGTTCGGTTCAACTCGAATATTGCAGGCAAGGCAGGCATGCTCAGTAAGTTACCGCCCTATAGTCAGGGCTAAGGCAGAAATTCCACCTCCAACTAAGTCACTCCTATGCCGGGCTGATGAGTGCTAATAAACACGAAACTGCAGTCCTCGGCTGGAATTGACTGAGCTGGCTGTGTATTTCATGCAAGGAAGTTCTAATTTCAAAGGGGGGGGAGGGCCCCCACTTGTCACCCCCCCATATGGAAGCCCTTGCTGCTTTCCAATGAAGATTCACAGGTTATGGGGACGACATTTCGAGACTGTTGTCTTTATTTTAATGTTACAATTTTCGGCTATATTTCTCCTCATTTTTTCAGGGGAAAATTTAAAGTATGCGACACGTGACCTCAGTTCTCTAATTAAAATACGACACCGAATTTAACGCAAAATCGTCAATAATAAAGAATATAGTTTGACAAAAGGTATAGTATCTTTAGAGATTTAGAAAATAGGTAACTAGAGAGTAACATCCTGGACATTTGGGAAATTCGTAGCACTTGATAAAAAAAAAATAAAATTGAAACACTTTACAAGGAGTTTCAGAGACTTTAAAATAAATTTCAAGGACTCTAAAACAATTAAAATCATTTAAAGCATTTCATTTATACTTCACCGGCTCTGACATTTTAACACTCGATTGCATAGACCTCTTTTTGTTAAAATGAAATAAACTATAGACTTCTTTACATTTTTTTAAATTACAAGTAGTGCATAAACCAAAAATTAATAGACGCAATTTAATATTTTTTCCTGATGCGAAACATATTGACAGTATGCAGTTGAAATAAGATGAAAACAAGTAATAATAAAATTTCAAAACACTGAATTCGGGATTAAATAAATACCAAGATATAGAAAATGTGAGGCATTAAAAAATATCTTAAGCAATATCTTAAAGAAACGTGAAGACCGTGAATTTTACAGTTTTCAAGCAAGTTGCAGCAAAGAGCTAAACGGACATATTTTGTTTCCCCTCCACTCTGTTAGAAATTTTAAATTCAAGGTTTGTAACACTACATTTTCTCAAATTTTCAAGCACTTGGAAATTAAATTAACTTTTTCGTGTCATTTTCATATTTTTATCCACGAATCGTGTCCTTTTTCTTAAGTTGGGAGTACCCCAACAAAGCGAGGGCACTAAGCTATAGCTTGTTCAGCATATAGGTAATTCCAATACTGCATATATAAAAAAATTACGAAACTCTAAATGCCGAAGTCCAACTTTTCTGGGTTGGAGGACAACCTATCTCACCATTTAAGGGTTAACCAAGCTAATCATTTATTTTAAGCGGATTTAATAATTATTATTTCTTACTTTTGGACAGCTATAAAACACTTTAGGGTTATTTATTTTGTTTGATAATAACAAACGTAACAGAAATGTCAAAATATGAATGGGTAAAATAAATTCATATAGTGGCTCCAACTTTCTCTGAAAAATGACTTATTAAAAAATAGTACCATTACCACATCCCCGGTAGCAGGATTTTTTTTCCCCCAAGAGTCTGCGACGTATATCAAAAAGTGAAAAATAATCTACAAGATAAACTACGTCATTGAAATAGTCGTCAGGTCTGCATTGGCACCAAAAACTTGCTTAAAATAAGATGACAATACAAGTACATGCTATTAGATTATATCCCTGGTACAAGCATCCCTTAGCTGAAATTTTAAGTTCTTATTTCTTTGAAAAAGTTAGGCTTTCATTTCTCCCCCAACTGAGAAATAGTCTGCAGACTTGGTGAAGAATTTATAACACACGCCGCACTCTTTCTGCTACAGGGACCACATCCATCAAACTGATGTCCATCTAAGCGGTTTCTGAATCGTAAAAATAGCCTCAATTAAGAAGTGAAATATTTCTTACCCTGGGAGCATTCTAAACCATCAATGAGAATTGCATGTGCTTCCGAATAGATACTCCTTTTCTTGTGGCAAAACGGTCTGACATTTTAAGTCACCGCGAATAGAACAACGAACCTCCACACCAAACGATGCGACCGCAGTCAGTAAACAATCAACCACTGCCCACTTCTCAAAGTCTTACAGTCACTTCATTTCAGTTCTTAGGGAAAGAGATGCTTAAAGTGGAAGCGGCGAAACTTGCAGTAAATTGGAAAAATGACTAAACGATGGCGGGGAAACCAAACGCAGGATGAACCAAATCATATTAATTAGTTCGAATACTGAAATTTATATTCAACTAAGAAGCAGCTTTGTAGTTGCAAGCTTGACTGTTTAAACAAAGCAATCACGTTTGAATCAATCCTTTTCATTAAAATTTTTCTGATAATCTTTTACATTTAATAAATAATCGAATTTAAACACGCATTTTTTTTTTTTTTTTTTTTAACAGTCACGAATTGCGAAGTATCCTCACTTCACCAAAGTTGATGTTGCTCTGATTTCTCAGATTGCTATGACGACGAGAATTAACCTACTCTTTGCTTTAATACTATTTATTAAGAGGACAAAATTTCGTCGCCATGGTTATGACTCATTTGTTTAATTCTAGGCTTAATTTAAGCAGATTTTACTTTTAAAAATGGAGGGGGTGTAAATTGACGTTTTTCTTCAGGAAGAAGAATCATGAAAGATGAAATTATCATGTGAAAAAGAAAAATTTCATCTAAATGCAACATTTCGAGATTACTAATTCCCATGATCTAAGATTTAAAAGAAATAAAAATACATAACGTTATTCGCTGTAAATATTCTTTGCGATAAGTGTAGTGGTGAATATCGGCCATAAAATCTTTATTACCACATCCTAATACTATTTCTTTTTTTAGGAATATGCCTCGTAATACCTGTTCTAGAAAATCACCAGTCATAGTACGACGTTTGCAAATTTCTTAGCCATTTCCATTCTATTCCATTAGTAGTCACAATCATCTCAACGATCCTTATTGCAATTTGTGCGTACAAAAAACATACTTTGAATTAAAGACGTCAAAATTTAAAAAAAAAAAGCGGAATTTTTTAAATTTTCCTTTCTTTTTTTTCTTTTATTTTCTTTTCTTTTTAATCGAAAACCATAATATTTTATTATTATCCATGGAGCATAGAAATTTGAAACATCAGATGACACGTCTGAGGAAAAAAAAAAGATGAAACTGCAACCACAGTTATGGGATACATTGACAAGAAAACGGACAAGGTTATGGTAACGTGGTTGCTTTGTGAGACGACCCTCTCGACTTGACGCAATAATGCCCCCCCCCCCTTGAGGCAAAAACATTATTTGAATTTTGACGACCTGAATTCTTGAATCAGAGAGACTGCAAGAAATTCCTCACGGGCGTCTCCATCCTAAAACTAACCTACAGATACTTGAAACTGCTAGATGAAGCAATCATAATTTGATTTTATTTCAAATTCGGTAGTCATACATACATAGAATAGATCAAATACAAATACAAAAGTGACTACCAGCAACAGGCCCTGGGCCCAGCTAGACTGATCCTAGTAAATTTACAATCTCCAGTGAAAATCAATGGCCCTCTTAAAATTTATCTACTCCCTTGCTCATTATCACCTCTTCCGGTAAACTGTTCCAAGGTTCCACTACCCTGCTAAAATGATAATGTTTCCTAATATCCATGTTAGCTTGAGATTTAAATAGCTTAAAACAATGACCCCTTGTCCTGTTTTCAGCGCTAAACTTCAGCCCCGTAACATCTTTCATTCTAATAAATTTGAACAACTGAATCATGTCCCCTTAGCCTTAGAGATGTTAGCCAGGGCCTTGGTAGCCCGATCGGTAGAGTGTCGAATTCGGGGCCGGAGGGTCCTGAGTTCGAACCTCGATGGTCGAAGACCCACCGGCGTCATTAAAGGGGACTGGGCGACGTTTAATATGCTCGTGGTCTCATTGTCCTCCAAGTGAAACGATACCTCTGGAGGTGCTAACACCAGGCAGCTATTAGCTCCTGATCTAGTTCTAAATTCTCATTAACTGTTCGATCCGGTGATGGTGCTGCCATCTATCGGTATAAAAAATGATGGAGGCAAGGCACTTAGTATGCAGTCCTCGACATAAATACAGTTGTAATCAGTTGTGACTCGGAATTGAGATGTTAGCCTTAGAGATCAGATGATGAAAAGCATAAATCAATTAAAGTTTAATGATTCAAGGGAGGGGTCCAGACCCGGGGACCACCGCTTTTCGAAGGCCACTGATTCAAATTATGGTTTCCGCAATTATGATTCCATAGGAGCCATTTGCAGAAACAAGAAACTCAACGAGTTGGGTCCTATCGCAATTCGTGATTGCAAAGAACATAATTTGAGTTCAAGACGGCAAAACTCAAAAGAATCCGTGGGCCTGGATGCTTTTCGTTCCCCCCCCCCCCCTTTTGTTAGCTATTGCTTTCTTGCTTCATGAAAGATGAATAAAAAAAGTGCGTTCTTTCGAAACTTACTTGTTCAGTTATAAATTGCAAACGCTGTGTTGATCCTACCGTGTATTCTTTAAAGGTAATTTTCAGTTCAATTTCAAACCACTAGCGCGAGTAAGTTGCCCATGAAGTCAAATGGAGAAAAGAAAAGGGGGGGGGGGGGGGGGTCGCGTAGCGGGGGAAGCAGGAACGGGCTAAGAAAATCATTCAAAGAACTTGTGTTTGGCCCGTGAATCCGTATAGTGGCGAGCGTTTAAATAAACAAAAGACATTTCAAAATAAACCCAAGAACGGAGAATTCACCCCGCGACAAAGTGAATTCACTAATAGTTTGATTTGACTGCTTGATCATACGATCTTATTGTTATGGGAGAACTCAAACTCAGAAATAATATGAACACACATTATGAAACTAAATACTTAATTAGTGAAGTGGTATTACAACAGGAACTGAGACCGAATATTTTATGAAGGTTACTCACGTAAATTTGAAGTTCTCATGCCGCCGGGTAACGAAGGGCTGAAAGTCCAAACGAAGAATAATCCAAGAGAGTTCGTGAACATAACCGATTTATTGTCCCAACTTTTTCACATTATAAACGGGAAGCAAGGTCAACACTAACGCACAAAACGGTGGCAGGACAAATATGTGGTCACATCATATCAAAATATCGTGGCACAGCAGTAAATCACAATGCGAGGCAATCACTCAATTTCTTACTCACAAAACTAAATGACCGCTTTGGAGCCATCCTCAGCCGAGCGAATCGGGCCAAGAACCCTTCGCTCTTCAACACGGCGTTCCGATGCAAGCAAAAAATATGATCTCCCCCTTAAAAAACGTTGCGTGACCTTTTTATCAACATTTCCATGGAAGTTTCTAGAACAAATATTACATCATCCAAAAACCGACTCGGAGCGGTTCCGCGTCCAATACAATCAATTCTAAACCAAAACTTTCTTGCGGTTGGCTAAAAGTTCAGTGACCTCAGAAATGCGAATCAATGACGTCATCAGACAGTTTCAAGATCGCGAAGAGAGAGGATTCCGCAACAGCTCTCAGTCGGTAAAAAAAAAATGACACGCCGGAAATCGAAACCAAATGAAACAGAAAGAATGTGGATTACACCACAGGGGTAGCAATAGAACAGTGACTCATATGCGTGTTTCACTCAAGAAGAGCAAAAGCCGTGAGTGCAATGGGTTGACTGGAAAATTAAATCGGAATACATTTAAATCCTGCTCGATTTTTCGGCCCAAGGGACCAGGGCGGTCATTCCAAGCTCGTCAGCTTGCGAGATCGAGATTTTCGCTCACGTGATCGGTTGTGACGTAGAAATGTCGCAAAGTAGCATTTTAATCTATTTGAACTGAGCTTGCGGCTAGGTTCCAGTAGATTAGAATACTATTTTGCGACATTTCTACGTCACAACCGATCACGTGAGCGAGACTCTCGATCTCGGAAGCTGACGAGCTTGGAATGACCGCCCTCGACGGTTTAGTAGAATAATTGTTGGTGCTCCAGGCAGGATGTGCGGTCTATAACAAAAGTCGTAGTTTCCTTTTTATTCCAATTTTATTTGACCAAGATCGGAAACCTATATTTTTTCAATGGTCTCAGGAGAGTCTCATGACCTTTAAAAATGTGAGAAAACATCAATAAACTAGCATAAATAATAAGAACAAATTGCAGACAAAACATTGTTAAAATAATTTTTAGGCCCCCTTCATTTCAAATTTTTAAGGAGGGGGGTGGCAATTAGTGCATACTTATTGAATATTATATTGAAAAACAGCAAAGCCCCGTCCACATAAAATACAGGAATAAATTAATTTCTCAATTCTATTGGAGGGGGGAGGTGTCGATTTCCCCCTTATTACCCCCCCCCCCTTCCCATAAATGATGGAACTGCTCATTTCCTAAAGACAGTACATGACAGTAAGTTAAGAACCAGAAATACATCAAACTTTACGAACGGGGGGCAGGAGATTCTTCGCAATAAATAACGGAGACCTGCAATGCAATGGCAGAGTCGAATTTTTGAATGTTCTTAAGATGTTTTCAGAATGCCGAAATCAAATTAAAAGCCAGAGAGTTCCTACTACCTACCATTCATTTTTTAAATTTTCATTTTATGTTATTTGCGTCATTTTCGGATGTCCAAAGAGTGATTACATAACTGCAATACTCTGCCATCCAGTAGATTTTATGATATCGAAATTCGAAAACCAGACTTAGTTGGAATGGTATAATTCAACTCTGGTTCGTTGTGCTATGATCAGGGCCGCCGAGAGCCAAGACGGGCACCTTTGGTAAACCTTAGACTCGTCCGAGTCCAGTTCCCTCAAGTGACAGGCTCCTAGTTTCTGACGACTAGGCTGACATGCCCTCTTGTCTATGACCTTCACTACTACGTCAACCCGCTTTTGAGGAGTTTAGTTTAAAAAAAAGGGTGTTACTTTCACGGATTTGAGCTCGAATATCTCTACATATTAAAAAAAGGTAACGTCAAAGAATTGTGGAAGGAAGTCTGTGGCGGACCTTCGTCCAGGAGACCCCATAGCACCTATATACTTGAAATTTGGTACGAAATTACTTCCACTCTCGGGGTTTGCACCTAGGGTTTTTTATTTTGAATTTAGAATTAGTTTTTTATAATTATTTTTTAAGCTAAGATTTTACGTAAGTTGACTGTTTAAGAGATGAGAGATTTCCCACACCCCTTAAGAATATGTTTTTTTTTTCCTGCATAAAATAAAGCTTGTTCCAACTTTCTCAATTAATTATGACAGCATTTTCTATTCCGAGTCACAAGTGACTGCAACTGTATTTATGTCGAGGACTGCATACTAAGTGCCTTGCCTCCATTATTTTTTATACCGATAGATGGCAGCACCATCACCGGATCGAACAGTTAATGAGACTTTAGAGCTAGTCCAGGAGCTAATATTTACCTGGTGCTAGCACCCCCAGAGGTATCGTTTCACTTGGAGGACAATGAGACCACGAGCATATTTAACGTCGCCCAGTCCCCTTTAATATCGACGGTGGGTCTTCGACCATCGATGTTCGAACTCAGGACCCTCCAGCCCCGAATCCGACACTCTACCGATTGGGCTACCACGGCCAGACAGCATTTTCAGGGTTTCTATTTAAAAAAAAAATCCTAAGCTCAACTCACTTCAAGCCCTTAGCTAAAGAGCAAAATATCACGAATTTGAAAACGACTTATCAAACGTACAAAACCTGCCCTTTTGCAATGCTCAGGAGCCCCTTAGCACCTATATCTCTGCAAGTTAGTAAAAATTAGTTTAAAACCCGGAGAAGGGTTGCTTTTTTTCCAAACCGAACTCGTAACGCTTTTTTAATCCGATTCTTTCCAAATGACGATTTAAATCTTTGCGAATCAAATACGACTGCGAAGCAATCCTCGGGGTTCGGTGAGCGTCAACGAGCAATCGGAGGAGCACCCTAGTTTTTTAAAAACTACTACAGAAGTAACCCAACGCAATTTAGCGCCAGTTAAACACAAAGAAGAACGTTGTCAGAGTCGTAGCTCAACTTATCAGAGCTACACTGTAACATCGTCTGGTGCCCAAGCTTAACTAGTATGTTGTGGCCATCACGAAACTTCCTTCTATATTTTTCTTTTTTTTCTGAACCCTCCTCATGCTTGACGAGGAAACAATATTCCCAACAAAAACAAAATTACACATGCAAAAACTTGACGACCATCCCAATGTCTGAATTATTGCAAAAGTAAAGCAAAGAGTGAAAACTGAAAGTTATTTTAAAAGCCTTGCTTGAATTAATTACAAATATTTTATTTGTTAACAAACATAAGATGGCAACAATTAAAACATGAGATAAAATCGCTTTCTTTGACGTTAGTCAAAAAACAAAAGCTTAAAATCGCAGGTTAGAGTGATTTTCATCAGCAGAAATGAAGAATTGAGTTTAAATCGAATCATAGTCGCGGTTTAAACTTAATTCGGAATTGGCTGAAACTAGCTTCAACATTCGCTGGTCAAAAAGAATGCGATTTTCGCCAAAAGAGCGATAAAAAAAGAACGCAGGAGAAAGTTCGTGATCGCGGCTGAAATTCGAATGGATTACACCGGGAAAAGAAATAGTGTTTGAATTCGTCAGAAATGAAATGACAGTTGAAATCTTTTAAATATAAGAGAGTGCAATAATATTTCTGCGAGATGAGAGCGATGTAAAATAATAGGGGCAATTAGACTGCCTATAGAAACTAGAAAATATGCAATCCAAATGTTTCATGGTCTTTAGGAGGAGTTTTATCAAAAGGGCGGGGCTGTATGCAAATGTTGCTTAGAAAGCTTTGAAATCGAAGCTGAAATAAAACTGAAAAGTTGCAGATGTTGAATTGTAAGTGAGCAGAATGGGGTCGTTAGCGAAAAAATAAAAAAATTTAAAATTATTTTTTTTCTGAAAGAGCATGCATAAAAACATAAGGCTTTAACCATATTTTAAATAATTTGACAAAGTTTAGTATTTTTTAACATTTATTTTAAACGGTACAATTACATTGTTTACGCTTCTACTCGTGACATCACAAATGATGAACTGCCATTCACTGTAGCCATTAGCGCAAAGTGCAATATTTAACACGCTTTTCTTACCTTCGAGAAGCAAATAAAATATGATTCCTGCCAAACCACATGACTGCACGATTTCTAATATCACATATCGACTAGGAAAATATTACGTAAGAATGGGTCTGACCCCTACCCCCCCTCTCCCAAGTGAAGGTATGTAGAGATTTTTCCAACCCCCTGGCCCTTGGGACCCTTACGAAATTAATGAATGGCCCCTTAGAGCCATGGACGTTTTCATTTTTGGTCAACAAAACAATCAAATGATAATTTTAGTTGGATTTAGTTTGCATCGTACACAAAATTAAAAACCATTATTCTGAGAAAACCGCGTTTAAAGGTTAAAAAGAATATGTTTGACATTGGAAAAAAAAAACATTTAAAAAACAACCTTGCAAATTTTTTATGAGTGGGATTTTTTTTAACAATCCTGATATTCCTTGTTAGCTAAGGATTAAATGCATATTGTAGGTAAATAAAAGAAGGGTCAGTTTTCGTCTTTTTTTTTTTTTAATTTGAAAATTGTACGTAAACCTCTTAAGAAATTCTACTCCAACACCTAATCTGCTGCTCATTGGTCACATGCGACCCAGGACTGTCGGATTTTAGCCGAGCCAAAAAATTTCGGTCGGCCTTTTTTTGGTTTAAGCCGCTTTAAAAAAGCCGGCGTTTATTAGAAATAGCGGTACACGCACGGCTTTGGCCGTAATATAAAATTTAAAAAGGTCATTTGTTTCGCCTGTATATTTACAAATAATGGATGATGAATTTTTCGCCAATGTGCTATGTTTATTTGCTCGACCATGTTGTTGCGGTTTCAAGTCATGATAATTTGGTAATTTATTCGTCCAGGTAATTTGCTCAGTAAAATGTTCTTAAAATTGAAATGGAAAAAAAAAATCGAATTTTCGAAAAATCGCTTCTCCAGGTAATGATAATTTGCTCAGTAAAATGTTCTTAAAATTGAAATAGAGGGAAAAAAATCGAATTTTCGAAAAAAATCGCTTCTCCAGGTTATGATAATTTGCTCAGTTACGGAAATATAAAAAGTAGGACGTACCAGGGGACGTAGACCGCTCTATTTACAAATTTCCTAAAAACCGTGTGATTAAGATGCATTTCTTTAATTTGCCTTAGATGTTTTTCGAATTTTTATTAGCCCGGGGAAAACATCTTTTTGGATTTTAAATTGAAATATACCTTTTCCGTGGACATTTTGCTAGAGTCTTAAGATTTTTCGAGAAAAATTACATGCTGCAGTAAATAACGTACGACTCGCAATAAAAATGAATCTATTATTTATTAATGATTTCATTTTAGTTATTAAATACATAAAGAAGATTTGAATACAGGAAAATTGATTATATCACCTCACTGGAAAATTTTCACAGCACCTAAGCTATTAGTATATCGCGTCGTATTTCTAGAAATAATTTAGCTCTCATTGTCCCTGGAAATTCATTGCGTACCTTTTAAGAACATTTTAAACAAATACAGTCGTCCCTCGCTACTTCGCGCTTCGACTTTCGCGGCTTCACTACATCGCGTTTTTTTCTAGTTTTTTTTCCTTCAAATATAGTAATTAACCATTTTTATGCGCTCGTGTAAACTTTTATCTACAAAAGAATAACAAAGTAATATGTCTTTCATTTAAGATAAGCTTTTAAGTAAGGTCTGAGGGGCTAGTTGTACTAGTTGAGGGAGTGGAGGTATAAAATCGCCGAAGAAAGTGTTGTTAATCGCTATCTCATTTTAACCGTAAAGCACTAACTGGAAAGTATAAATCACTGTATTATTACTAGGAGATAAATACATCTGTTCAACAATGTACTAGCTTTTTAAGTTGTACACGGAAGTGTAGAGGAAGACGGGGGTACCTACGGTCACTAACGGGCAATTGATTCTTCATCGAACAAGTTGAGGTTTTTTCATAGTTTAGTAGTAGTGTGTAGGAACTGCGTGTGTGTGTGTAGTTTATTTCCCAATAATTAACAACGTGATATCTATTACGTCTAGCATATCTCATTTTTTCATATTTTGTGCAATATATTAAGTGTTACAAATGTAATGGTGGCTAAGGTGGCTGTTTCATGTCTAGGAGGCTCTAATTATGTTAAAAACCTATTTAAATGGTCGTAAGTAAGTTTTATGCGCTCTAATTAGAAAAATATATACAGAATCCTATATATACAGATTTGTTTTGGCTTCCCCCCTACAAAATGCTTTGTGTTGGGTAGACCGACCAGTGACGGAACACTAAAGCGCATTATTCGTTTTAAGAAAATCACAGCTGCGTCAAAAATAGTTGTTTTTAACACATAATAGGGAATATATTTTGGATAACTTTTGTAATTTTTTTTTTTAAATTTGTGAGAACTTTTATACTTCTGACTCAGGATTTTTGGGGAGTTGGAACGAAACGAGCTGATGCGTGCATCACATGACTTCCTTTTACTCCAATTTAATGTCATTTCCCCATTATTGGCAATTTTAATGTGATTCAATTGTTTACTCTCTAAATATCACCAACAGTGGACAAATTGAAATCAGATTTAAAAAAAAATAAAAAAATAAAAAACCACCAAATTTGTCGCCAAGTTAGTGACAAAAAATTGGCGACCAAAATACTGGCGATATATCGCCAAGTGTCCGTCAAATGATAACACCACTTGAGTTTACACCGAAATTAACACCCGAAAGCATCCAAAAGAGAAGGTGCACAACTAGACCCCATTTGGAGTCTATGTACCAAATTTCAACTTTCTAGGACATACCGTTCTTGAGTTACGCGACATACATACACACATACGCACATACAAACGTCACGAGAGAACTCGTTGTTATTAACTAGGGAAACGTCAAAATGGATATTTTGGGCGTATATACGTTCTTAAGTACATATGTACGTATGGTCGGGTCGAAAAAGAAAACTCAACATTCATTTGGGGGTGAGGAAAATGGAAATTAAGGCCGATTTTTGAGTGAAAATTTTTTCGCGAATACAATATTTCCTTTTTTATAAAAGGAAGTAAAAAAGTGCCCCAACCCAGGGAATGAACGCCCCAACCAAGTGGACAAACACAGCATTATCTAGTCGCATTCTTTCTGGAAAAGCATGGAAGTTGCTGCTGCCATCGAAGAAAAACACTAAAACCTTATTTTTTTTCGGAAGAGTTACGAGCTGGTCATTCACTGGTCGGCCTACTCTATATACCTCCCCCCTCCCCCAATCCGTAAAGCTTTTGAAATGACAAATCTGTTTATTTACTCTAACTTTCCGTATCTGAAAAGTAATTTTCCGATTCTTTCGCTTGTTCGGACCTGCTTACTGAATCCGGAGTAACTACAACAACTCGTAGTCTTACAACTCGAAGAGTCGGATTTTTTATATTTTTTCAACATTCTGGGTGCCACGGTGCTCCCATGAGACCAACGTGGGTCCCTATCTTTTTATACAATGAAGTTGACTGGGAAATGATACTCAGACTTTTGCCATGGACCGATTGAGTGCAAATAATTATGTTACTGAACAAACATGTCCATTTGAAACGAAAAATTGAGCTATCTACAGCCTGGTAATGTATTTTGGGAACTCCAGCTGCTGGTTAAATCCAATGTGACGTAGTGAGTCACAGAAGTAGCGTTGAAAAAAATTCAGCTTTCAATTTAACGCCAGTCACACCACGAACAAAAAAGGACTAAACCCCTTTTAAAATGGAACAAATAAAAAATTTATTTACAGAGAAAAAAAAATAAAAAAAACGATTAATCATGACAGATGGGGTTACAATTTTCTCATGGCAAACGCAGTTGCCTCGTGGTGATCACAAAAAAAATCACGGTTCCACATATGAAACCGGAGAATGCCTATGGGCACCTATTTTCAGTGAAGTCCAAGAGCAATCTGCCCTCCCAAAGTTCAGACGAAAAAATCTTCGTGAAGGCAAGGGGCTTGTCAGTTAAGCCCCCTTAAAATTTCCCATTGGTGGGAACATGTTGACGAGCACCGCAACGTAGTGGTTCCGTCGAGAACTCCCAGCCCGGATTCGCTGGTTGATCCGGCGCCTCATTAACATGAGGATACACCTCCACGTCTGCAGGTGTGCGGCAAGTCAAAAGGGATCACCGGCCAGGCTTGACAGCAGACTCGACACACTCAATTTTAAAACTGTCCAAAGCGTCGCCAGCTAGTCGGGTCCATTCTCCAGGTGCGGGAATCCAACCCAGACACTAAGGGTAGTAGAAGAATAGCTGTCCGTCAGTTCCACAGAGTTCGGTCGGGCATCCCCGTCGCACAATGGACGCGCGGCATCAAAAAGGGCACAGGACTGAAGATGCCACAGCTCCTCCCCCTTGAGAGAAAAATTTGCATGTGCAACCACATCAAATTTAGGAAGACGCGGGTGTCCATTGTTCAGAGAACTCGACTCCCGAAAAGGCAGCTACAAATTCGAAAAACAAACCCAATTAAAGAGTACAGACATCCGACGCGTGAACCAACCTTAGGTTTTCAAGTCTGCCAACTCTTTCAAATTAAGTTCGTCAAAGACAAAATTTTACAAGCATAACCTGCGTCACTTAATCCAGTTTGGAAGTGCATCATATTCCTTATCGATTTTTCTGACGTCCAAAACTTTAAAATTTCAGTAGCTTACAGAAAAAATTAGGTGATCTAAAAGTTTTCACATATGTTACCCACAAAACAAAAAATTTAACCCAAAATAAATTTCAATTTTATTCGACGACCAAAAAATAAAAAAAATAAAAAAAAACGATAAAAATACCAATTTAAAAAAAAAAAAAGAAGCGATGTATGGCAATTAAAAACCCACATAGTCTGTTAATTACCGCGATTATTTACAAATAGCCTCGGGGATTGTTATGGGTCCCGTCTACTAAGGCCGTCCGCGTTTCCGTTTAATTTTCCCGGCTTATGCTCGATTTCAAAATTATACTGCTGCAAACACAATGCCCAACGAGTAAGCCTAGCATTAGTTCCCATCCTTTCCTTCAGAAAAGTGAGGGGGTTATGATCGGTTTGGATTTTAAATTTTTGGCCATTTAAATAGTGATCAAGTTTTTTCAATCCAAAAATTACAGCGACTAACTCTTTTTCAACAACGCTATAGTTTTTTTCGGCTCTAGAAAACTTTTTACTGAGGTAAACAACAGGGTGTTCTTCCCCGTCAGAGATCTGAGCTAAAACTATCCCCATCCCATTGTCACTTGCGTCAGTTTGAAGGACGAATTCTTTAGAGAAATCAGGTGCAAACAGAACGGGGCTTTTCAACAAACTTCCCTTTAGAATTTGGAACGCCTCCTCACATTCCTCTGTCCAAACTACCTTTTCTTTCCTAATCCGCCCTTTCAACGCAATCGTTAGGGGGGCTGCTATCTTGGAGTAGTTAGGGATATACCTGCTGTAATATCCTACCAGTCCGAGGAACGATCGCACCTGTGTTTTGTTAGTGGGGGTGGGGAAATCTTGCACGGCTTTCACCTTCGCTTCGCTAGGAGATCTTTTCCCCGAACCGACGTCGTGACCCAAAAATTTTATCCAATCTTTCGCGAACCGACACTTAGATGGCTTAACCGTTAGCTAAGCCCTGCCTAACCTTTCCAACACCGTGCTTATATCCGTCATATGCTGCTCCCACGTCGGTGAATAGATGGCTATGTCATCAATGTACGCTGCTGTGCAATACTCTAGACCGTCCAACACTTGAGATAAAAGCTTGACAAAATAAAATGGTCCATTCAAAAGCCCGAACATCATTTTTTTCGGCCGGTATGTACCAAAAGGAGTGACAAAAGCAGCGTACCTACTTGCCCTTTCTGTCAGCGGAATTTGAAAATACCCCTTGGTCAAATCCATTAGCGTGATGTATGGAGCAGCACTCACGCGCTCAACCACCTCCTCAATATTTGGTAATGGGTAAAATTCTGTGCGAGTAATCTTGTTCAATTTTCGATAGTCAACACAAGGTCGGGGATCTTTCCCAGGTACCTCCAC
Source organism: Uloborus diversus (assembly GCF_026930045.1). Taxonomy (NCBI): domain Eukaryota; kingdom Metazoa; phylum Arthropoda; class Arachnida; order Araneae; family Uloboridae; genus Uloborus; species Uloborus diversus. The sequence continues at coordinate 231,381 of NW_026559011.1, forward strand.
CAAAATTAGGGGACTGGTATAATCTGACTGCCCGATTTCCACAATTCCCAGATCTAGAAGTCTTTTTATTTCCTCGCGCAATATTTCCGTTTGCCGCGGAGACATTCTATAAGCTCGCGATCTCACGGGGTCGGTGCTGGTCAGCTCAATCTCCATAGTGACCAATTTAGTACTCCCAGGCTCCGATGAAAACACCCTTCTATGTTTCTGAAGCACTCTTCCTAGTTGGTCTATTTGTTCTTCGGTTGCTCGCTTCTCTAAATTGCTCGCCCGAAGCATCTCTTGGAGATCAAAATGGGTAGGGTCTGGCAAGGGATAAGGGATTTCCGCCTCTTGTTCCACATCTTCTACTTCCTCCTCCATTATTAAATTTACTCGCTCGGGGCGCTTATGATATGGTTTTAGTAAATTCACATGATAAATGGTGCCTTTGTCCCTTCTCTCAGGGACGTCGACAACATAGTTAGTTTCCGATATTTTGCTCGTAACTACTCCTGGACCTATCCAGTTCACTGCCATTTTATTCGCTTTATTTGTCGCCAGTACTAATACCTGATCGCCCACCTTAAATTGCCTATTCACAGCATTCTTGTCATACCAAGCCTTTCTTCGTACCTGCATTTCACTCATCTTTTCTACCGCCAAATCCTGACATCTTTTCAAACGGTTGGTCAAATTTAGAATGTACTCTACTACATTTGGGTCAGATTCTTCTGGCACCATCCAATTCTCATAGAGCAAAGTTTGCGGAGTCCTCAAATTTTTCTCATGAACGAGCTCGGCTGGGCTAAATCCTGTACTCTCATGATTTACTGAACGGAGGGCAAATAAAGCCAACGGTAAATTTTTTCCCAGTCTTCTCCTGATTCCACGCATAATGCTTTTAATATACGTTTGATAGAAGAATGCATCCTTTCAACCGGATTTGATGACGGGTGACAAATAGAACTGTGTCTAACCTTTATTCCAAACCTGTTAAAGAATTCTGTCGTTAATAAACTGGTGAAGGAGCGCCCTAGATCGCTTTGCACTTCCCGAGGGAACCCAGTCCTGGAGAACGTTTTTAACAAGGCATCAATTACATTCGGGGACTTAATATCGGCCACAGGTATAGCGTCAGGATATTTTGAGGCCATACAGATGGACGTTATTAGATATTTGTTCCCATTTTTTGATAAGGGCAAAACTCCCACAGCATCTATATTTATGACTGCAAACGGTTCTGAAATGATAGGCACGATTTTTAAAGGCGCTTTCTTTCGATCACCTTTCTTTCCTACGCGTTGACAAGCATCACACGCCCTCACATACGACTCAATTTCAGCATAACAATTCGGCCAAAAAAAATGACGCAACACTTTATCCTTCATCTTTGTAGCACCCAAATGGCCTGACGCGCCATCATGACAAAATTTCATAATCTTTTCTGTCAATCTCGAGGGTATACAGAGCTGCACCCTTTCTTCTCCCTGCTTAGATCTACTCAGACGGACCAGTTTTCCTTTCATGCATTTAAAATCCTTTCCCTCCCCTTTCGAAACCTCTTCCCACAAGGGTTTTAGAACAGAACACAATTTTTGCTCTTTCTCGAATGATTTGGAATCTATTTCAGCTAACGCTAATCCCTCAAAAGGCTCTATGGGGGGTAGTCAGCAAGTGTCCAACTCTTCCACTCCGGGAGGGGGAAAAACGTTTGCGTTCAAAGTTTCCTGTGTTGTGGAATTCACTTCCGTTCCTCCCTGTTTTCGACGTAAATTTCCCCTCGTTTCGACTGCATTTAAGGCCTCTCGTTTTGATTTTGACCGAGAAAATAATTCCGCTGTCCTATTTCCCAAAAGATAGAATCTCGCGTCGCTATCCGTGTTTTTTATCGCTGCTTTAGAATACACACAACCTTCGTCGGTCTCTATGTATATTTTTGCCAAAGGCAAGCATTTACACTCTTCATCTAAAGGTTGCTTCACGTAAACATATTCTCCCGTAAAATCTTCTGTTTTGATCCAACTGCGGGGGCAGACATCGATGGAGGCCCCGCTGTCCCGAAGGATTTTCCGAACCTCCCCATTTATTTTCCCAGTACTTATATAAGGGGCAAAACACTCGCTTAGTTCTTTCGTGTCTCCAATATGATTGATTTGTTCCCCTTGCGCTCTCTTAAATTCAGGGCAATTTGGTTTTATATGTCCCTTTTGTGAACAAAAATAACAAATAATTTCCTTTCTTTTTTCGAAATTACTGTTTTTTTTTCCCATTTGGGGGCTCTTTCTTATTAGCACTTTCCGATTTAGTATTGCTAGTTTTTGCCGGATCATTTCCTCCTTTCACCCATTTTTCTTTTTTGTGCGTTTTGGGGTCGTTTTGTTTTCCCTCCGATTTTTTGAAAGTACGCCGAAGGCTCTCGTAGTGATCTAACCTTTCAGCGAGGTCTGACGCCTTACGGAATTCTTCCCAGGAGTCCAAAAAGTGTTCCCTCACCTCAGCAGGGGTAGTCTTTTTTAACTGCTCCGTGAGCAATAACTCCTTTAACTCCTCGAATGTATTTACCTCCGCGGTTTCTAGCCAATTGTCTAGATAGCTTCTTAATTCGAAGGTGAGATCTGCCCAGGAGGAATCAAACTTCCGATTATGTTCTTCAAACCTAATCCGCAATTCCACAGAATTTAGTTTGAACCTCTTCATTAACAGGCGCTTCATGTGAGGAAAATCGTCGCTTTTCTCAAGGGGTTCCTTCACAATTAGCTCTGCTACTTCCGGGGGCAACAAAGGAATAAGCTGGGAAACCCACCTCTCTTCCTCTATCTCCTCTTTCTTAGCCTGTCTCTCAAAAATTTCAAAAAATAACGAGACATCTAATTGCTTCGGGTCAAATTTTGGAACCAGATGCTTTAAATTTGATCTCCTAGAAGTATCTGTACTCGCTGACACATTTGAACTCAAGCTAACCGTTTCTGCTGCGGTAGTTAGTTTCAGTTTATCTAGTTCAAATTGTCTTTCTTTGTCTCTTTCCCGACATTCTCTCTCTAGTTTTTCTCTTTTCCGCTCTCTCTCCCTTTCTAGGTTTTCTCTTTCCCGCTCTCTCTCCCTTTCTATCTCTTCTTTCAAAAGTCTCCAAGTCGATTTTGCAAATTCTTCATCATAATCTGTAGCCCCTACAATCGCTTTAACTATGTACCGACGTGTATCTGAGTCAGACGTTTCCACGCCAAACTCCGAGGCTATCTTTCTCAGATTATCTTTTTCGATTTCAAAAAGAAAAGAACCCATTTTGCACAAATAGATTTTTAGAGCGTTCCCCTTTTATTTTTATGCAAATCCCTAATTATTACATGCAAAATCCAACAATTCACAATAACAGCATGCACATAAATATCATTCTACAGCTCTATTTCACTAGATTTAATTAACCTGAAATCTATATCATCAAAATAAATCATTAATTTATATGACTTTCCTTTCCAAACTGAATATCAAAGATCTGCAAAACAATTTTTTTGCAGTCACTCACAGAATAATTCTCACAAGAAATCTTTAGTCAAATTCTATTTTCGAAAACATTGAAAATTTTTACAAACATTAAAACCTTAATTTTTCCACCTTATACACAGTTTAAATTCTCTCTCAAAAAAAACCACAAAAGCTGCCTCATCGGTAACCAAGAAACAAAGACCGGACTCACCCTTTTCTGCGTCTTTTTCTATCATCAGTAATCCAGTAGGGGGAAAGGCACACACAAAATAACTTAGTTTCGATCAGCTCTTGGACTACTTTTGGTAAAAATAACCTTACGTTTTGAAGAGAATTATATTTCAAAAATGCATTTAAAAAAAAATAGAAAGACCAAAGTAACATGGATCTGTTTCAATCTCTCTGAAACATGATCCCAACCGCTGCCACCAAATTAGTTGTGACGTAGTGAGTCACAGAAGTAGCGTTGAAAAAAATTCAGCTTTCAATTTAACGCCAGTCACACCACGAACAAAAAAGGACTAAACCCCTTTTAAAATGGAACAAATAAAAAATTTATTTACAGAGAAAAAAAATAAAAAAACGATTAATCATGACAGATGGGGTTACAATTTTCTCATGGCAAACGCAGTTGCCTCGTGGTGATCACAAAAAAAATCACGGTTCCACATATGAAACCGGAGAATGCCTATGGGCACCTATTTTCAGTGAAGTCCAAGAGCAATCTGCCCTCCCAAAGTTCAGACGAAAAAATCTTCGTGAAGGCAAGGGGCTTGTCAGTTAAGCCCCCTTAAAATTTCCCATTGGTGGGAACATGTTGACGAGCACCGCAACGTAGTGGTTCCGTCGAGAACTCCCAGCCCGGATTCGCTGGTTGATCCGGCGCCTCATTAACATGAGGATACACCTCCACGTCTGCAGGTGTGCGGCAAGTCAAAAGGGATCACCGGCCAGGCTTGACAGCAGACTCGACACACTCAATTTTAAAACTGTCCAAAGCGTCGCCAGCTAGTCGGGTCCATTCTCCAGGTGCGGGAATCCAACCCAGACACTAAGGGTAGTAGAAGAATAGCTGTCCGTCAGTTCCACAGAGTTCGGTCGGGCATCCCCGTCGCACAATGGACGCGCGGCATCAAAAAGGGCACAGGACTGAAGATGCCACACCAACGTTACTAATAAATTAAATCGAAATTCTACTGCTACGTTTCGTAAAATTTTATCGTCTGCCAAATTTATTGTCATTATTTCAAAATTACGTATGGAAGACACACATTTTCATCCTATTACTTTTAGAACACGGATGCGGAAAATTAAATCGAAGTTTATAAAAGTTGGATGTCCGTAATTTCAGAACATTTTCTTCGCATTCATTTCGAATGGAAGTATAGGGTCTGGTGGGGTAAAGTGGTCATAAAATCGTAGGTTTTCAGTTTAGGTTGATAATAAATACAACAAATTCTTGAAACACTTCAACTTTCTTTGTTGTTGTTTTACATTGCTTTATTAAAGAACACGTACATTGAATTTTAGGATGAAAAATATTGACTTTAGTAGTTTTATAGCACTTTCTTTTCCCTATATTTTTATGACCACTTTACCCCATGGGGTGGGGGAAAGTGTTCATAGCATGGGGTAAAGTGGTCATAATTAAAAATAGACGCAAAACCATTATAAATAACCCTAATACTTGTATATCTCGACTATTTTTATAGTTACAAGTATACTCACGAGTACATGCGTGTATACACGAATATATACGTGTAGTGTGTTATACACGAGTAAACACGTTCCTATATGAGTAGATACATGTATACATCAGATACATGCATACACGTGCCTACTCAATTATATACGTGTATATACGAGTATATAAGCATATATACGAGTATATAATCATGTATACGTGATTACGTACAGGAGTGTATGCGTGTCTGCATGAGTACATAGGTGTCACATGTATATACGCGTCACTTGTATATACGTGTCACGTGTATATACGAGTGTATATGCGTGTAAACGAACATCATATGCGCGTATGCACTTGTATCTCGAGTGTAATACGTGCATACTTGAGTATATATGTGTATAGTAGACGTATATACGCATATATAAGTGTACATACATACATATATGGGTATACACGAGTTAATTCGTTGATACATCCAGTGCGTCTTTGGGGGGGGGGGGGGGTACGTGTCTACTCACGTATGTATAATGTTGAAGCACGAATATATACGCATGTATACGTGTATACTCCAGTACATGTATGTATACACGAAAATATACGCTTATATACATGTCTACCTACAGACTGAATCCAAGCTCTTGGGCAAAAATCAAAGGGGTGTAAGAGGGTAGGATAAGACGCAATTAAGATTGTGATCACTGACGCGCTACATGCACACAAAGCCAGAAACTGATGGATACAAAGCAGGGCACAAATTTGTTGCACAAAGATGATTTTACCTAACATTTTAGTTTTTAAGAAATATTTAGAGCAGTTGTTAGAAGTTACGGCCTGTAGTAGCTCTAATACACGCATCGCAACAAAGGCGCAGCGACTAATGAAAGTTTTTCAAAAGTCTCGTTATTGCAACAGAGAGTGATCTGTGAATGCGACACATTTGTATTACAGCTGCAGGCCGCAAATTTCATCAATCGCATTAAAACTTTCTTAAGACCTAAAATGTTGTGTAAAATTGTCTTTGTGTAATAAGTTTGTGACTTCTTTTTGTATCCATCAGGTTCTGGCTTTGCGTGCATGTAGCGCGTCAGCATTGTGTTTGTGACCATATGTTCCTTATGTGATTCTTACTTCTTATCCTCACCTCTAACACCTTTTAATAATTTGCTCAAGAGTTTAAACTCACCCTGTATACTTGTATTTCTTATGCTTGTATGTAAGTGTCTACTCGAGTACGTACGCGTATATACGTGTCTACCTGAGTATATAAGTGTTCTTAAATATACGAGTATATGCGAGCATATACGTGTATAGTAGAATGTATAGCTGTATGTATAAAAAATACTTGCAGATACCCATATACGTATTTATTGGGGCATTTATGTGAACACGAGTGTATATTCGTATACATACGCATATACTCGTATATTTAACCCCGTTTACTGTAAAAACAATACATATGAAGTAAAATTAATATTTAATTTGTATCTCCCCTATACTTAAAGATTAAGTGACATTAGAAGAACAATATTCGTTAAGCCTAATATTATGACCACTTTACCCCATCTTACTTAAATTGTTCTGAAAAAATATTTAAAATAGATTCAGCTAACTGCTAATGAGAAAAAGTTCTTGAGACATGTAGGAAGCTTCCTGTGCAGTCAATCTGTTCCTAATTCTAACAAACAAAATTTCCCAAGGAAGTTAAAACAGGTGTTTATATTATAAAATTTTTCATATTCACGCAAAATATTTTTTGTTACCAAATAAAATTTTGCCAGTTGTAAAATTTTGTTTTCAAAATGTAGTTTCTAACTGCCCTACTCTAAAATAAAATTTTCACATTCATTCGAACATTTATTTCCAAGCTATAGCCATATATTTGACGTATGACCACTTTACCCCATTGATCACTTTCCCCCACCAGACCCTATCTATCATTCATCTATAATAATTTTAAATTCCGCTTGCTACTGCCTAAATTTGTGTGCAACGGCGTGAGAGTGCAATACATGCAAAAAAATTAAAAATATACAACAAATTAAAATTTTGCAATAAAAAAAAAGTGAATTCTTATTCTTCACACAATGTTATAGGATTTTTATGCTTACTTTTTGCGGATTTTTTGAGAGTTTGTTAAAATAATTTTTTCACAACTACTTCCTCGTTGTCACTATCATTCTGTAAACAAAGCTGCAACTGACAGAAAATTGATTGAGCGGGGAGAATGAGTGCGGGAATTCACAAAAATTGCTTTTAAGCAGTCTTTTTTTTTTTTTTTTTCTGAATAGAGGAGAGCTTATTTAATGTCTCTCGTGTCCAACGATAGTACAAGGACGAAAAAATGAATAATCAAATTCTCAAACCGAAAATTGGTTTTGATCAGCACCGAAGACTTGGAAATTCAAGGTTATTTTTTTCAAAACTATCTACAAAAAATGTCCTCTTATGTCCTCTTTGAAATTAATATTAATTAGTCATCAATGGTCTGTAGAAAGACCCTTAAAAGACATTAGCTGCGTAAACGTGTGAACTTTGGATGCCTGTGTAAACAAACAAGAGAGAGAGAGAGAGGTTAAAAATATTTTTAAGCGCTTTTTGGCGTTTTTGCTCCACTGTGCAATAGCCCAAAAAGTTAGAAAAAGAAAAAAAACCTCATACAAAGACTGGTTTAAGTTGCAAATACACACTGCTGGCCTCTGAGGAAGGCCCTACAGATTTTTTTGCAGGCGGGCGCAAAATGTATTCACTGTTAAAAATTCAGGAAGATTTTCTGGTAATTGTTACTGCAAAATGGCGGACTTAACGCATCGCTGATTTTTAAGGTAATTTATAAAGCAATCCCAGCTCCAATTGGTTGCTGTGGCCTACCGAGGAAACCTTAAAATTTTACAGTAACATTTGATTTTTACGGCAATAGTTACTGGCAACATGGGTGCCAGTAACAATTACCGTAAATTTTTCGGAAAATTTTTAACAGTTCCAGGCCTGACGAACGATAGTTGAACAATCTCATCTCTGCCACTTCAACAGCAGGATCTAAATGAACTCTAAACTAGCTTTTAACAGCGGCAAACGTCGCTTATCATATCGAAGATACTTACGGATTTCAAAAACAAATTCCTAGGAGTAAAGCTAACGAGTCACTATTCTTCAATTTCTCTCCTGCTCTCTAATTCGTGTCGAGACTTCTAACTAAATATCTGTACCTCAAATCCAGACTAAAGCAAGTCCAAAAATTGCGATTTTCCGTTTATTAGTACATTGTGCGTAGAATCCTACTCCGCATCGAGCCATGTGAACGTAATCCTAAAAAAATCCTTTGTTCTTATTTAACACTTAAAAAACTCGCGTCCCATCTTTGCATGTGCCAGACAAACGTTTTTCCTCTCTCCTGTAAAGTAGCAATTTTGTGACTTGTGTTCTTCTGGTTCTGAGGTACAGATATCATCTCTTAAGAATTGTAAAACGAAAGAAAATTCTATTGTGCACATCATTGTCATAATAGGCAAACCTTTTTTTTAGAATTTGAACCTCTGGCGCGGCCAGAAATACCTTTTGGAGAAGGTTTTTGATCAAAAAACCTTCTGGGGGGGAGGGTCTGATCAAAAATACCTTTTGGAGGGGTTTTTTGATCAAAACTACCTCCTTGAGGGGTTTTTTAATATCAAAAACGCTTTCTGAAAGGGATTTTTGATTAAAAATACCTTCTGAAGGGTTTTTTTTTTTTAAAATCAAAACAGCCCTTTCATATGCATAAACTACTGTACTAGAATTTGCCTTTCTGTTTAAACCAATGGCTCTGGGGGCTGTTTTCACCCCCAAAACCTCCCCTTCGCTCTGCGCTACTGATTTGAACCAATTAATTTTAAATGAACGCTTTACCTTGTTGGTAGAGGAAAGCGAGGTAAAAAATCCAGAACCCTTCGTTTTAACTCATATCGTACCTCGTCAAAAATAGTGATACAACTCAAAAATCTGGAAAAACGTAGTTATAGATTTAAAAGCTAAATTTAATGCTCTTTCTTGCCACAAAACTCGCACAAAGTTAGCTTATATAACTGGAGCGAGGTGGCGTAATATCGATATAATCAACTGTGATATTGCATCTCATTAATGTTTTTACTTTGGGCGAAATACTTTTAAACCCTAAGAGTACAATTTTAAGCTAGACAAGTAAAAACTAGGCTTTAACTACATCCAATTATAGTTCTTTTCCTCGTATTTTATTATTTGAGACTAAATCGCTAAACACTACTATATTGTATAAAATGTTGATTTTCTGTACAGCCATTTTTATTTATTTATTATTATTATTTTTATTATTATTTAGTGTGTCACTTTCCTTGCCGGTGTGCAATATGTAGAGACTGTTACAAACGTAACAAATGTGGTATTTTTTGCGTTATGTGTACAGTATTCATCCAACTTTCAGGTATTCACAGTAAAAAATCGAGGATGAAAATTTAAAAAAAAAAGCTATTTTAAATCACTTTTTGGCTTGCATGATAGAATAAAATATATATTCTTGCAGAAACATTCTCGATCGTTCTAAGCAGCTAGATTATTCTTATAAGCGGTAATCTTCAAGGCTTTTCTATTGATTTGATACTGTTCCGAGTAGTTCGATTAGATTAACCCGTTGATTTTCTAAACTAGTTTAATAACAAGTAATTTTTAAGCGCGGGTTAAACACAAATATTCAACTTAATGAACAACTTCAAAAATACATCTGATTGCCAAGAAAAATTTAACTCTTCACACATAATTTCATGCTTTTTACCATGCCCGTCATTTCGATTTTTTCCGGGGGGGGGGAGCAAAAGAAGTGTCCTCAATGCAAATTTTATCGGAAAACATTAAAACCATCCCCTCTTATAGTAAAAACATAATTTTCAAAGCCAGGGGAGTCAAAAGACCTCCCCCCCCCGATCCGCATAAACGACGAGCTTGCTTACTACTACAATCGAACGTGCTTATAAATGAACCCTTCTATAACGAGAGCCCGGATTTAGCGAGGAAATCAGAAAGATTTGGTCGGTACAATGTCAAGTCTATGTATGCATAACTTGATTTTAACGAGCAAACCCCGTTTTAAGCAATATTTTTATGATTCATAAAATTTCCATCGACTTCCAGCTGAACTTATCCTGCTTTGGAAAATTCCTTAAACATTTCAAAATCAATTGCAAGTAAGTATGCAACTCGTATATCCTGTCAAAAAGTGATATTCATTTAGAAATTCTATAAAAGTTGACGACAATGGTATCATTTCTGGGATGTACTTCCGAGGATATTACAGTTGAAATTCAAGCTAATGCAGTTGATGAAAAATAATGAAAACAAGGACGATAGCGACAAATTAATTTGAAGAATGGAAAGCTGAACAATCAGCAACATACGCAACGGTTTTTGCGATGCAGAAGAAATTCAAACCTTTTCGAAGCTAGGGGCAAAAATGATGATGTTTTTCGGGCCATAAGTATTTCTTGCCAACAGAAACACGAGAAAGACGCAATAAGACAGCTCAATGCAAATTAACCAACTTCTTTTTGGTATTGCACAAACATAAAATCACACAGTGAGTAAAGTGTTTATGAATTTTCGCTTTATATTCACCAAGCTTGTTTTTTACGAGCACTCTGTTATAAACGAGCAAATATCGTGCTTCATTCGCACTCGTTATAAACCAGTTCGACTGTAATTTGGTTTTTTTTTCTAACTTAGAAAGTACACTCTAACATGAAAAAGTTAGTAAATGAAGTAAATAGATTTGAAATCACTTAATACTTATAGATTAGAACTAGGGAGGGATAGTTGCTACTCCTTAGATATAGCATGAAATCTATGTGTAAAAACAGCAAAATGCGCTTACCTAAAAAGTGTCGGTACCTGAAGTGGCTTAAAATGTAGAATTCACACAAAACAGATCTTTCCGAACTTAACTTTCTAAATTTCAATGGCTGTTCTAAGCGCTTGATTGTCTTCACCAACACGGAACACGTTCACTTTCTACCTTCTTAATTTCGTCTCGGAGCAATTTTTTATCGCTCTTTTGGCGACATTCGTATTGACGAAACGCTCGAAATCATCATTAACATTTCTGGTCTTTTTTTTTTTTTTTTGAGCAATCACAAATGCTTATTGCTTTTATTTGACTGTTTTTTGGCGTCCTATCATTTTATTTTCCCGCCGATACTCTCTGCACCATGACCGTCGACCGGCTTCTCACGATGCTGTTCCTATATCGAAAGCCGTCTCCAGGTTGCATCCATGTCCTACACACACGCGCATACATACACAACTACACATACACACACGCACACATACACAACTATACACATAGACGCACATATACACACAGACGCACAGATACACACAAACACACACATACACCTACACACACATACACATACACACACGCATGCATACAGACACCTACACATACACACACATACACATACACACACGCATACATACAGACACCTACACATACACACACAAAAACCTACACACGCATACACACAACTACCCACACACTCATGAATGCACACAGACACAAACACACATGCCTATACACAACTACACATACACACACGCACACATACACAACTACACACATGGACGCACATATACACACAGACGCACAGATACACACAAACACACACATACACCTACACACACATACACATACACACACGTATGCATACAGACACCTACACATACACACACATACACATACACATACACAAACGCATACATACAGACACCTACACATACACACACAAAAACCTACACACGCATACACACAACTACCCACACACTCATGCCTGCACACAGACACAAACACACACATGCATACACACACATACACATACCCCCCGCACACAAACACACAACACACACGCCTACATACACTCACTCGTGATTGCGAAAAAAATAATTTGAATTCAAGATGTCAACATTCAAATTATTTTTTTTTCTCTTTTTCCAATTAAAATGGGTTTCGAGTCGCACGTTTTTAGAAAAATTCCTTTTAAAACACGATTTTTCATTCATTCATTTGTTTTATTAATATTATTTTCTGGATTAAGATTGGTGAAAAAAAGACAGTCACTGAGGCTTTTTTGCTATTGAGAACACTGATCTAAGTTTTTAGCTGTAACCATAGACGGCTGGTGCACTAAAAAATAGGGGTAAAAGGAGATGAGGGGGATAGGTGAGCCGCGCACTAAAAGTTAGCTAATTCTAGAAAATTAAGTTATGTCATTCGATTGTTATATTATTGTTGATTAAATGGAACTCCCTTAATAAATTCGGGACACTACCTGGAATTCGGGACATATGGCCACAGAAGACGTCCTCCTTCTCGTTCAAAGTTCCATTGTAGTTTCCGTGAAATAACATGAGTAAATGTAAAATATAAACTAGCTGATGTGTGCATCACATGATTTCTTTTTGCTCCAATTTATTGTCATTTTCTCATTATTGGCAATTTTAATGGGATTCAATAGTTTACTCTCTAAATATCACCAACAGTGGCCAAATTGAAACCAGATATTAAAAAAAAAAGTTCACCAAATTCGTCGCCAAGTTGGCGACAAAACTTGCCGACCAAAAGACTGGCGATATATCGCCAAGTGTCCGACAAATTATAGCACAACTTGAGTTTACATCGAAATTAACAATCATCCCCCCCCCAAAAAGGGGCAAAAAACCTCCTTAGGAACATCCGAATGCAACCTAAAGGAGAGGTGCACAATAGACCCCACTAGGAGTCTACGTACCAAATTTCAACTTTCTAGGACATACCGTTCTTGAGTTATGCGACATACATACACACATACACACATACGCACATACATACGTACATAAGGACGTCACGAGAAAATTCGCTGTAATTAGCTCGGGGGTCCTCAAAATGGATCTTTCGGGTGTCTGTACGTTCCTAAGCCACGTCAACGTGTGATCGGGTGGAAAAAAAAACTCAACATTCATTCGGGGGTGAGAAAAATGGAAATTAAGGACAAATTTTGAGTGAAAATTTTACAATACTTCCTTTTTTGTAAAAGGAAGTAAAAACACTATCAAGTCGATATTATTTTCGTATTCCCTGTGGTCAAACCTTACCTTATTTGGCATTAGGTAAAACAATTTTAGCTATTTGAGGGCTGCCAAAGTATGGGTGCCGTAGATCAGGGTTATCCTATTCCGTAATTAGTCCCTGGGAGCAATGCCCCTTTAATTTTGAATGTGAGTTAGCAGTTGCCCCCGTTCATCGCTATACGCAGGGGCGAATACAAGGGAAGAGTCATGAGGATCATGATCCCCTCCCTCTCCTAAACCGTCGACAATAATATTCGTCCACACCGTGTTCAAACACCTTTATAAGTTTTAATTATTTAAAAAAAAATAATTTGAATTTTGACACCTTGAATTCAAATTATGTTTTTCGCAATCACGAGTGTGTGTATGTAGGCGTGTGCGTTTGTGTGTGGGGGGTATGTGTATGTGTGTGTGTGTAGGCATGTCTGTTTGTGTCTGTGTGCTGGCATAAGTGTGTGGGTAGTTGTGTGTATGAATGTGTGTGTGTGTGGGGAGGGGTATGTGTATGTTTTTGTGTGCGTATGTGTATGTGTGTGTATGTGTGTGTGTGTTTTTGTGTATGTGTGTGTGTTTTTGTGTGTGTGTGTGTTTTTGTGTGTGTATGTGAATGTGTGCGTTTGTGTGCGTGTGTGTGTGTGTGTGTGTGCATGTGTGTGTAGTTGTGTATGTATGCGCCTGTGTGTAGGACATGGATGCAACCTGGAGACGGCTTTCTCTATAGGAGCAGCATCGTGAGGAGCCGGTCGGCGGTGATGGTGCGGAGGGAGGCAGTGGGAAAATAAGATCATAGCACGCCAAAAACAGTCAAGTGAGAACAATAAGCAATCGTGATTGCTAAAAAAAAAAAAAAAAGAAACGCCTTGAAAAAACATCTAGGAAGAAAAAAGCAAAAAAATAACTGGTTACACTTAGATACTATTTCCTACCCACACCTATAAATGAAATTTATTTTACAATTCCATTACAAAAATCAACTAAATTAAATACCCAATTATTAAATAAACAGTGATTTTAATTACTATATATGGTAAATTATTTTAATATACCTATCTAATTGTATATACGATTTCTTAATTCTTATTTAACTTTTGAAGTCGGGTCCTCACATATATTACTACTACACTAATAGATTTCAAAATATACTTTAAACAGAAAAAATGATCTTCTTCAGAGAAATGTAGAGTGGAGCTGCATGAGTATTGTAATAGTTCAGGATCGTTGTCCGATGTTACTTAATCCAAAAAAGTTTGTGCTATAAAAACTTGTCAATGGTAATTCTTGTTTTTAAAATCTATTAATGCCGAAAAAAATGCAAAATAATGGCATTAGAAATATGTTTTACACTATTCTTCAAATTATTATTCTTAATATTCAGTATACTTTCAGTCAAAAGTGGTTTTTTTTTTTTTTGAGCAATCACGATTGCTTATTGTTCTCACTTGACTGTTTTTGGCGTCCTATCGTTTTATTTTCCCACCGCCACTCTCCGCAGCATCCCCGTCGACTGGCTCCCAACGATGCTGCTCCTATAGCGAAAACCGTCTCCAATTTGCATCCATGTCCTACACATACGCTCATACATACACAACTAGACACACACGCACACACACGCATACATACAGACACCTACACATACACACATACAAAAACATACACACACATACATACAGACACCTACACATACACTCACATACACACAACTACCCACACATTCATACCTGCACACACTCAAACACATACACACACACGCATGCATACAGACACCTACACATACACCTACACATACACACATACAAAAACATACACACACATACATACAGACACCTACACATACACCTACACAAAACTACCCACACACTCATACCTACACACAGCCCAAACACACAATTAATTCGGGGATTGTCAATTTTTTTTTTAATGTATCATCAAAAACTATAATTATACTTATAACAATAGGTATATATTAAGTTAAATTGGAAACTCTTGAATTGAAATCTATTCATTAATATTAATACTGAAAACAAGGGTATTTTACCTCAAGAGAGGTTGACATTATGAAATAACAAAAAAAAGATCACTAGTCATTTTTCTATTATTCTTAGAGACTTGCAATTAAAACTGTCGCCATTTGTCTCTTAGAGAGGAAAACAAAAACATGTATTCGATCTGACTTTGAAAAAAAAAAAAAGAACAGTTAAACCAGTGCAAACCGTAATTTTTAAAAAAAGTAATTTAAAACTAAAACATCGCAGATAAATACAAAGAAATAAAAAAAAATATTTGTACAATTATTATTTCAGGCAGAAAAAACTATGCATGGTACTGAAACTGGAGAGAATTCAATAATTTTCCAAAAAAAAGGGCAGATCTTTGATTTTACAAAGCCCTTCATGCTTTGAAAATTATATATTAAATATTTACATAGTTTAAAAAAAATTGCACTCGGCAACCACCAGAGGCCACAAATTTCATTTTTAGCCCAACAAATGAAACATTATGTTTCATCGACGTTTCGTGAACCATTTGATTCAGAAAACAATTTGAACATCAATGTATCGTAAATCAAATAAAAACTCATTAACGCTAAAATTACGAGAGGGGTTGTTTTGACCCCACCCAAGCAAACTGTTTCTGCCAACTGCTCATTTGTATATATATATATAAAAATCTTAATCCTTCCTTCACTTTTCCTAAATCATAGTTCATTGTACTAAATATAAAGTTTTCAAGAAAATAGTATTTTGGTTTCAGACCAAACAAAAGGGTTAAATAGTATAAACAACATATACATATTGCATATTGGTTTGTATTATTATCATACAACATTAATTGAAATTTCTGTTGCAAGAATGAAGTAGATGTCGTTTTCATAAAAATCGAGTATTTGAATGCTAAAACTGTGGACGATTGTACATCGATTGTGAATACGTTATTAATACGTAACTCAGTTTGGTATTTTATGTGCTGTTAATGTGGAAAATACTGTTTTAAACCACGCAGCCCTTATGGTTACGGAGTTTTTTATTTAAAAACTAGCGGCCCATTCCGACCTTGTTCGGGCTAAAAGGCGGGATTCGAAGCATTTACGAAATTCCTCAGAAATGAGTAGAAAACGCGACAACACAATATTTTGACTACTTCGGGTGAGCATTACTCTTAGGAATATCGGATTATCAGAACGAAGTCTATAAAATTAAGCACCAAAACCAACGGAATAACAAGTTAATTAAAAAGGCAATATGAATTCAAAGAAAATTTCAATCAGTTAAAAAACAGGCAATAATAAAGAAAATATTGCAAAGAAAACTCTCAAATTGCCAAAAAAAAAAAATAAGAGTGTCAAATTTGTAAAAAAAAAATTTGAAGGAACGCATAAACCGATTTCTTAAAATGGGGAAATCATTTGATGACCAAAACGTATGGGGATTTACTTTAATTGAAATTATAAAGTTGGTTTAAATTGGAACTGTGTTAAGCTATGCGAGACTTGTTCTTTTGCTATAAATATACATAATTTATAAATAAAATGAATTTTCAAGAATAAGACTTTAAAGAAACCCATTAAACTCGTCAGAAGTGCTTAGACAAGAAGTTGAAAACTTTAAAACAAAAAATGCAATATTAAATTAATACAGTGAAGTACTAGCGCAGTCAGAAATACATTGGGGGGGGGGGGGGGGAGTGATCAAAAATAACTTTTGGGTTTTTTTTTCTATTAAAAGTACCTTACCTTTTGTAGGGGGTTTTGATCAAAAAAACCTTCTGAACAGGATTTTTTTTTTATCGAAAACACCTTCTGAAGGATTTTTTTTTTCTTTTAAATCAAAACTTCCCGTTCATATGCATAAACTACTGTACTAGAATATGCGTTTATGTTAAAATCAATGGCTTTGTGGAATGTTGCCCCCCCTCCGAAACCCCCACTTCGCTGCCCCACTGCACTGAAACAAAGTAGGTATAGAAGAAATTAAAAGCAAACTTTCACCAATTTAAATAAAAATATCGTCATTTGAGGGAGGGAATGCAGGTGGTAGTTCAGCCGCGGATCCATAGGATGGTCATAACCCCTTCCTCTTCCAAGTGACCACAGCCTAAACAGCATTTTTTGGGACATATTTAAGGAAAATCGCTTCATTCCCCACAATTTGCAGTCGATAATTATACTTTGACCCCTGTCTAATTCCGAAAAGGGCCCTCTTCAGTCCCTTTGGTAGTTAGGGGTCATAACTCTACAGACCGGGACCTACCGGTGACTATCGTGTACAGCTACTACACGCCTTTCCTCGCTGATTATGAAAGACAGGTAGTTTGATTAAAATGAAAAACAAACGTAAATAAAGCACAAATTCAAAAGGGTGAGAAATTCTTGAGGGCAATGAGTTGAAAAAGATACATTAATTACAATAAAAAAAAGCCATTGAATATCAAAAATTGAAAGTGTGATTGTTCAGAGAAATAAATAAATACCTTTTGTGCTGAGAAATAACGGGAAATATCCGACGTTATTTAGCAGTTATCTGTTTGTGTGTGCTAAACAACGTTGGATGTTTCATGTGATTGTTTAGAGTTCAAACAACGACTCACATTAAAAAAAAAAAAAGACAAAATTTAAGTTCGAGAATTTTTTTTCTCACACCTCAGTTGAACCTTAAGGAAATATTTCATTTTTTATCGCCATGTTAATGAGTTTTCAAATTTTCAATTTAGTTTCATTTTAAGTATAATGGTTTTTAATTCCAACAAATTTGAATTTCAAATTAATAAAAAAAAATTTCATAAAAAAATTCCACTGTTTTTGAAAAGTACGTCAATAATCTTAGTTAAGTAGTTTTCTTCTAATACCTACCAATTTAGAATTTGCTTTTGAAAAAGAAATAGAAATAAGGAGAAATAACAAATATTTACTTACTTGTTTATTTTTTAATTTCAGAGAGATTGGTTAAAAAATTGTTATTATATACATTTTACTTCAAAGTAACATTATAAATGTATAGTTTCAATAATGTATCAATGTTCACTAGTGCTAACTTATGTTTTCGAAAAAAAAAAGGAGGCACGATATGTGCAGTGGCGGATACATGGGGAGGGTCATGGGGGTCATGGCCCCCTAAACTTTCTTAACCTTCAATAATATTATCCGTTCACACTGTGATCAAACAGCTTATGAATTAAATGCAAAATATTTCATCAGTCTTTTCAATTCATTAATTATTTTTAAAAGCAAATATTTGAAATATTAATTTCTTTCATTGCTTATGAAATTAATTTGTAACTTAATGCTTCCCCAAGAACCGTAGGATGCAGGACACCCAGAGGAAGCCATTCCGCCCTGTTTCACCCTTCTAAATCTACACCAGCCGCAAGCGGCATTGAAATAACGCGGGAGACGAATAGGGGTTGGAGAGCGAAACGGGCAGGAGACGGGGCCAAAAGTAAATATTAACGTGTAAGATATAAAGTGTATAAATTTAGGTATCTGTTTGCGTCACCCCCCCCCCCCTGGTTTAGGTTCATAATTAGTATTCGTAGTATTCAGAACGAACTATACTCCAAAACACTTTTGAAACTAGCCATGGATGTGTACGTTTTGAATGCCCGCCACTCGAGAGGAGGGGGGGAGGGATGCGTTTCGGTGTCTCGGTTCAACATTCCAGAAATCTGCTGAGTCGATTCATAAGTGATGTCACACCTTTTGAAAATCATTGCCCCTCCCTGTTGTATTTTTAAGGGTCAGACTTTCCCTTACCCTCTGTCCCCTTCGTCACGCATCACGCGATTTTTCACAAGTTTATTAAAAAAAAAATTAAATTTGAATTTTGACATCTTGAATTCAAATTATGTTTTTCGCAATCACGAGTGTGTGTATGTAGGCGTGTGTGTTTGTGTGTGGGGGTATGTGTGTTTGTGTGTAGGGGTATGTGTATGTGTGTAGGCATGTGTGTTTGTGTCTGTTTGCTGGCATAAGTGTGTGGGTAGTTGTGTGTGGGGGGTATGTGTGTGTATGTTTTTGTGTGTATGTGTTTGCATGTGTGTGTATGTAGTTGTGTGTGTATGCGCGTGTGTGTAGGATATGGATGCAACCTGGAGACGGCTTTTCGCTATAGGAGCAGCATCGTGAGGAGCCCGTCGACGGTGATGGTGCGGAGGGTGGCGGAAGGAAAAATCAAAGGAACGTCAAAAACAGTCAAATGAGAACAATAAGCAATCGTGATTGCTCAAAAAAAAATGCTTTTTGTCACACTTCTTGCTACCCCTTCCCCTTGTCAAAAACACAAAAATATAGGACTCCCTCCCCCCTCAAGCGTGATATCTTTTTTGGACGGCCATAAAGGATTCCGATCACAACTCGCTAAAAACTCTTCTTCCAGTTTTCGTCATGGATCCCCTCTTATTGTAGTCAACCCTGGATAAATGTTAACAAGAAGCACAATATTATATTTTAAAGGTGTTGACGGCTAAGAGGAAGAACGCGTAAACTGTCCGAACATCCCGGATGTATTCCAATAAAAGTGTTTTTATTTGGTTTCAAGTATTTCTATTCCACGGGAGGGAAAATAAAGTTGAAACCCTAAGACACACCGAACTCATTATCTGCAGACGATTTTCATTGCAGACGATTCATTTTTATCTTCACTAGAAACGAAACATTTTGAAGCAGTCAAAATCATTAGTCATTCCAGATACGAATTTAGAACTATTCAGAAATTTTCTAACATTTAAACGGATTCGTAAACGAAATTTTAAATTGTTATCTTTTCATGACACATGGAGCAAAAATATCAATTCAACTTTTAAAGAAAAATTGTCTGTCAGGTGACGCTAATGGCTGTTGTGGCAGTTGAGCTGCCCTATAAAAACAATGCTTTCCCAAGCGCCCAGGTTAGTTAAGCACAAAAGGTGTGGCATGTGTTCGGGTTCGCAAGGAGGTTGCTGAAAAAAGGGTAAGATAATTAGAATTTCTTAAGTTTTATTCCGAATTTGAAAAATGTAGTGCTCAGTTTTTCAATTTCTTTGACATGTGGAACCCTTTTTAATATCTTTTTTTTTCTTCGTAGAATCCAGTCTTCTTATGAATTGTATAGCTTGAATGTTGAGTTCTAAAAATTGTATGCTTGTAATAATAAAGATAGCTAATTGATTTCAAAAAGTAATTCTGAAAATGATTTTAAAGTTCATTAAAATTCTTCTAACAGCATATTAAACAAAATCTTAAACTCTTTATTGAGATGAATGTTAACTTATTTTTCTTGGTTTATCCCCAGTTTCGTCGATGTTCCAAATTCCTCCCTTCTCCTTAAATTTTTAAAAGGAATGATAGCAACTGAAATATCGGGGGGGGGGGGTCGGGAATTTCGTGTCCGCAAAACTGGTCTACGCTAAGAACTATAACATAATATCTAGATTAAGTATTTCAATTTATGAAAAAAACTAAAACAGTAAATACAGTGGCTCCCAAAAGTGTTCGTACACATACGACTTTCAATGAAATAGGACTCTATCTATTGGTTAGGATTAATATTTCAGAATAAGTATTAATTATAAGATCTATGATCAGTTTTCAACAAAATCTACATGATTTTTTTTTTAAATACTTAAACTTGATTTTTTTTAAATTAAAAACCAAAAAGTGCCGGAAACTTTATCTCACAAAAGTCTTCGTACGCTTTAAAAAATGTCTATATATTATTGAATAATCTAGTTTTTTTATTAAGGTATTATTTAGTAGAATACCATGCAGTATCAACAACACCTTTTTAACATCTGGGAATAGATTTCATTCATTTTTCTTTCCATTTTTTGCGTTATTTCTGAGTATGTGTTCAACCACACTCAGTCTTATTTTTTCTAGCTCGATTTTCATTTCAAAGCCGTATTTTCGTAATCTAGCTTCCAGATATCTCTAAAATATGTTACATTAAGTTCAAATCTGGAAATTGAAGGGGTATTTTCTAAACTTTAGGACAATTTTTGAGGCACTAGACGCAAACGTGGAAAACTGTGTTTCTTAGCGTTATCTTGATTAAAAAAAAAAAAAAGTTTCCGATAACCAAATTTTCGACTAAGAGTTTAAAATTTGTGTTTAAAATATTTAAATGAACAGCATGATTCATTATTTCATCAAAAAATTCCAAACTACCAAGTCCTGGTGCTGATATGCACCCTCACACAAAATCACCTTCACTGTCCTGATTAACTGCTCCAACTAAGTTCTTAAGATTTAGTTCCTATTTTTTTCTACTATAAACAATTATACAACAATTTAACCAAAATGTTGAATTCATTTCTATCTGAAGTAAGACGTAATTCCAAAACGTTTTGAAATTATTTATCATTGATTTTGTGATGAATAGCGTAAGCTTTCTATTTTTTGCACGGCCAAGAAAATTTCTGCGGAAAGAGGTCCCATTTAATCCAGCTAATCAGAGAACTTGGCGAACAATTTTTGGTGAAAATTAAATGTAAAAATTTTCATTTAACTCTGCAGAAACTTTTACTGCACTCAAATGTGTGTTTTTCACAAATTTTTTAACTGTAAATCTCCGATCACGATTTGTCAACTTTGCCGGTTGACCATTTTACTTTGTTTTCGGTCTGATTCTTTTCTTTAAAGCATTTTAATAAGCACTTTAATATAGAAAAGGATAAATTTACTAACTTAGACACATTTCAAACCAATTTACCGCTACCGTGAGGAAAATCCTAATTTTGAATGGTGTTTGTGTTTTTTTTACGAATATCAGCCATTTTCAAGTAATAAGCACAATATTAAGGAATAAACAATAAAAATATTAAAGCGAAATGACTTTAAAGGGTCAACACAATGCAAAAATAATAAAAAAACGACATGATGATTTTAATCATGAATTCATTCGAAAATATTTGAGTGTACGATGACTTTTGTGGCGTATTATTTTTCTCTCTTCGTTTTTTGACCCATTTCAAAAAGATCCGTCAATGTTTTGAAAAAAAAACTCCAGGGTTTTATTTAGAATGACATAGGAATGATGTGAAACAATATTGGACTTCATATTCGAATTCAGTTTCACGTTATTTCTATTTTGCTAAAAAATTTCGAAGTGTACGAACACTTTTGGGAGCCATTGTATGTAAACTATAAAAAAAGTTCTTTTGGATTGCCTTTAAGCGAATGAATATATTGTTTCGGAATAATTTCTGAACAGGCTGAAAGTAAAGCAAACAAATTGAATAATATTTTGTAGCGCCGAACTATGAAGACAAATGCCAGGGCGCCCCAATGGGGGGTCACGGGAAGCCACTGTGACCATCCAAAAATTTCCTTACTCGGTGAGTTTTGTCCGAATCGGCAAAATTTTCATTATTTGAATGGGTGGCGAAAAAAAAAGTTGTGTGTTGGTTTTTAATTTTTTTTTTCAAAATAAAAACAATGAATATAGTCTAGAAAATGATTTACCTGTGTTTTTAATTCGTTTACACTGTCCGAGAATGTACTAATTGGAATCTTTTTTATTACTAATAATAAATCTGAAAGTCTCTGTCCTGAGGATGTCTGTAGGATGTCTGGATCTCTGTGACGCGCATAGCGCCTAGACCGTTCGGCCGATTACCATGAAATTTGGCACACAGCTAGTTTGTAGCATGGGAGTGTGCACCTCGAAGCGATTTTTCGAAAAATCGATGTGGTTCTTTTTTTTTATCCAATTTTAAGAAAAAAAATATCATAAATTACGAAAATATCATAACGTGGAACCGTAACATGGGCACAAGCAAATTGGCGAGAAAATTCACCATACATTATTTGTAAATATACAGGCGAACCAAAAGACCTTTTAATTTTTCTGTTACGGGCAAAGCCGTGCGGGTTCCAGTAGTTTGCAAATAATGTGTTCGAACTTTATAGATGAACGTTGTATGTTGCAAACCTGCTTTGGGGCTTCCTAGCAATAGCAATGAGTAGAAAATTGACTGGGAAAACGTTGTTTGTTGCTCTCCGCGGCGTGTTTAGCATATTGCACAAAGCAGATTCATTTTTTGGCTGTAGTGATAAGTGATTGCTTTCAACGTTCGTTTCTCCCGCCACCCATGCATTTGGTAAAATTTCAAGTTCCATTCGAGTAACTTTGTATTTGCAATTGGTTTATAGTTCTCTGATATATAGCATTCTCGCCAAACCAAGCACTGCTACTAATAAGAAAAAAGTGGGCTAAGATATGTAATTGGGAAAAGCCTTCCGTGAAAAATCAGGTGTAATTTCTTTCCTCTTCTTGATTTAATTTCAAGTTGAGTCACTATTTGACTGGTACATCCTACCTTATTGATTATATAAGCAAGTTATTCCAAACAGTTCATTAAAAAGAAAATTAATTTAAAAGAGGGACTCTATTTTTTAAATTACTCTTTTAGTTTTTTCCTGGAAATCACGAATTTTTTTTATTTTACCTGAGCAAAGTTGATGTTGATCTGATTTTTCAGATTACCATGACAACATTTGTTATAAGTACCTATATAGAGAGCGAAATTTTCGTTGCCGTTGTTACATATCGTCAGCGGTTTGATTTGTATTTTTTCCAGTGCTTAACTGATGCAGACGTAATTTTATTTTTTTTAAATTTTTTTAATGTTTAAAATTTTTCTTGTCCATTCCATTTGTAGAAACAAACTCAACGAGTAGGGTTCTATCGCAGTTCGTAATTGCGAAAAACTTTATTTACAAACTTGAAGCCCAGTCATTTAGCCAAATGAGCCGACACGTAAATTCAGCCCTGCTTACAGTAATGATCTGCTTCGTTACGAAGAACGCCTGCAATTCCGACGCTAATTTAGTACGACTTTAGTAAATTCGAAAAATAGTGAAATGGGATAACTTTGTGTGCGCAGTGTTGCGTGTGAATACACAATTGAATGTTCTCCATTTAGATCACAATTTCTTTAAGCATTTCTGGAAGTGAAATTTAAAATTTTAGAATTTTCCTTTGTAATTTGGAATGGTTCAAAAAACATCCAGTTCCGTGATCTTAATTTCTTCTCGCTGAACTTGAAAATACCTTCAGTATTAAAGCTAAATTCAGTACAACAGCATTTAGTTAATGCCCATGGAAGGAATATCCTACCGAAAATAACACATTTCTCGGTTAAAGCAAATTTATTTAATTTTCATTAAATGTTGCTGCATTTCAAGAGTATATTGAGTAACAGTAGTTTTTTATGTGTTTATTCATGCTAATTGATTCAATCAAGCTTAGTGACTTTTTTATTTAACAGATTTTGTTTTTTTTTTTTTCATTTAAATCTATTTTTTTGATTTAAATGGAATTTTTTTGGTTTAAATCAATTTTTTTTTTAAAATGTTAAAAAATTTGTAGTTACTAATTTCCTTACATTTATAAACATAATATACAGGGTGTCCACCCTAACCGTGGACAAATAGCTAATTTCTGAACCGTTAGAGATAAGCATATAGTTCCAATTGGAAAAAATCTTTAAATTCCGTAAAAATTCAAATTTCATGAAATTTCTGTCAAGTTCACATTTTGAAAAAATTTACGAAATCCAACTTTTTATACAGTTTTTCAGTCCTAGCGATTACGTTTAGTACAATATTCTTAAAACAATAACATTCAAAGCTAAAAAAAATCAGTATTTTGCAACCAAAATTTATTTTTTCAGTTTTGAAAAATCACGGTTTTTGAAGATTTTATGACATCAGCGAGAAAGAATTTTTGTCAAATCAAATTTAGAAATTTACGAAATCCAACTTTTTATACAGTTTCAGAGTCCTTGCGATTATATTTAGTACAATATTCTTTATACAATAACATTCAAAACTAAAAAAAATCAGTATTTTGCAACCAAAATGAACAGTTATAAAGTTTTAAAAAATCACGGATTTTGAAGATATGACGTCAGCGGGAGAGCTTTTAAGGGGATGTATGCGAATGGACAAAGTGTGTTAATAGGTTTAAATTTATTTTGGTTTCTTGTCATCAGGAGGCAATATTAATGGTTGAAAAGACTCTGCAAGTACTTCTATAAGCTCAAAAGTCTATGATTAAAATTCTTTTTTGTCTTTTTTTTAAGAAAATTTAATTTCCATGCGTGAATCTGATTGGGAAACATATTTTGTATCATTTTATGTAAAAGGTTATCATTGTATTTAAATTTAGAGTACTGATAAATGAAAAAGGAATATTTAAAAGAAAAGGAAAACCGTGAAATTAATGAAAATTAATGAGAAATTCTGTTATGGTATTTCAGAGGGCAGACGACAATTTTGTAATCCTAAAAAAAAATAATTTTTCTTTTTATGCATTTCATTTAATGGTTGTAACGTAAAATTCCGGCCACGGAAGAAAAAAAAGTTGTGCAGATGATAATAAGCAGAGGCTCGAATTTTTCGTTACAACATAAATTCTTTTTCTGAAAGAATACTAGACTTTATCGTTCCGTCTTACTTTCATTATACTTTCTAAAAAAACTCATTTGATTGCTTGCCGTGTTTCATAAATTGACGGTTGCGACTTTTTTTCTCATTTATATTCCATTGCATTTGTAAAAATAAGAAATTCAACGAGTAGGGCCCTATCGCAATTCGCAGTTGCGGGGAACATAATTTAAATCTAAGATGTCAAAAAAAGAAATTTAAATTATCTTGAAATTTAATGTTTTTTGCAACCACGAATTGCGAACGCCTATTCGTTCGGTTTCTTGTTTTAACCGTCATGTATTTTGATTTCTAATCATTCTTAAATGAGAATAAGTTATCTTGAAATTTTGAATGAAGATGAAGTTTTGCTGTTTAAGTTAATCTATATAATTGTTTTTTCTAAAACGTTTTTACTCACAGAAACCATATTTTTAACGTCAAGTCTGCTTGAGTTAAGCCATGAAAAAAAAAAAATGAATAAAATCGAACACAGATGATTTGTAACTATGACGTCAAAATTTTTTCTTTAAAAATAAATATTTAAAACAACCATCGTCTGGCAGTCTGAAAAATCAGAGCGGCATCAACTTTGGTCAAATGAGTACAATAAGGAACGCGTGATTCTCAAAAAATCACCTTCCCTTAGACAAAAATACTTATTTGAAACCAAAAAAAGAGAACATATTTGTTTAAAAATATTTGAAAATAAGTCATTTACTAATTGGTATTTGGGGGACAAAAATTAAAGGTTCTTAATACAAAATGACAACCCCCCCCCCCCCGCCCGTTCTTTTAACCATAAAGACTTTTTCATAGCACTTGCTTAGTATTTTCAACCGTTAATATTTCCCACTAATAAAAAGAACTAAAATAAACTTAAACCTATTAACACACTTCGTCAATTCCCATACATCCCTTAAGAGCTAGCTAGCTGACCCCATAAAATCTCCGAAAACCATGATTTTTCGAAACTTCATAACTCTTTCAATGTTGGTCGTAGAAGTGTGATTTTTTTTTCTAGTTCATTATGTTAGTGTGTCAAGAATATTTTGTAAAATATAATTTCTAGGACTGGGGACTGAAAAAATGTTAAATTTCGTAAGTTTTTATTTTTTGACATTTCATAAAATTTGATTCCTTACGGAACTTAAAGGTTTTTTCGAATCGGAACTATACGCCTATCTCTAACAGTTAAGAAATTAACCCTCGGTCTACCAATGAGGTGGATACCCTGTATTTCGCACCGTAGATGAATCCAAACAGCTTATTTTAAAAGCTGAGGTAAATCCTTTCTATTGAATACATTTTTAAAATTTACAAGTACGTTTTAATACTTAGATAAGAAGTGATTTTTTTTAAGCTTTGCTTAAAAATAAGGTTTCTATCATCATGTAAATTTTAGTGTAAAATGTATGTTGAGTAATTAAATTTCTTTACTATATTAACAGTGGTGTATAAAAAAAACTGCACATTTTTATTAGGTTCTGTACTAAATTGAAGTGTAATTTTCTAGCAAAAGCAAGATTAAAAGAGTGAAAATATGTTTTACACACAGAGGGATCTGGGTAGTTATGCCCGTTGAAGTTAAGATTGCATAAGACAGTGTAGTTAAATTTAGAGCAGCACATTTTAAAAGTGAAAAAAAAAACTATCATAAAAATAAAATAAACTGATTTTATTTAATGATTTTTTGAAAATTACGCGATTCAAATCAATTGATTTAAATCGATGATTTTTGTTTTGAGTCGAATCGGTTGATTTAAAGCAACGAACCCTGACTATTTCTAATATAAATGAGAAAGGATCAAATAAGCTCTGTGCTGAAATATGATAAAAATGAAAAACCAACGTGAATAAAGCAAATTCTGATGAAAAAGCTATGTGCTACATTCTTCAGATTTTGGGCTTTATTTACGTTGGGTTTTCATTTTTTTAACATTACTAGTATAGTGGCAGATTTTAGAAGGGGGACTTGGGTTGCATAGTTTACTTAAAAGGCATTTTTCCATATTCCATGAAACCTAAAAAATAAGTTTATGTATTTTTTTAACCATATGAAAACCAAATACTTTGATAGTCAATGAAAACCTTTAAGCGTTTTATTTTTAGTCAGAGTTGGGTTTTTCGGGCAGAACAGTTTCTTCTTGAACGAATGTTAGGACTCGAAATTCATTCAATAAACACTGGGCTACCACTGGCGTCTAAAAAAGTAACTAAAGCTACGATTTTGAAGCAAAAGTCTTGGCGACTATTTTAACCACATTTTGTGTAAAAATTACTGTTTTGCAATAATTTGAAAAAAAAAAAGACTATTTCAGTGAA
Organism: Uloborus diversus; assembly: GCF_026930045.1. NCBI lineage: Eukaryota > Metazoa > Arthropoda > Arachnida > Araneae > Uloboridae > Uloborus > Uloborus diversus. Next base: position 259,361 of record NW_026559011.1, read on the forward strand.
GAAACGACTATACTCTTCTCATTCCCTTTGAGCGAAAAAATTAAATAAAATTAGGAAAAAAATTTACCTTCCATTTTTCGAAAAAAAGAGGGAGACTATTTTAAAGTTTTCTTTTTCTTTTAAAATTAAGCGTTTAACAAGAAGTTCCGTCTAGAACTAGACGAGCCTACTTTCCCGTATACCCATACTACTTTCTAGTACCTGATCAATATTCTCAAAAATAGCTAAAATCGCAAATTTTTTCAAACATATTTTTTTTTAATATTTTAAGCTGATTTCTAGGAATAAAATATTCCTTACTTTTCTTCAAAAAAAAACGAACAAATAAAATAGCAGCACCTTTTAAACAAAGAAGCTAATATACTTCTTTCCATTAAAAATTTTTTTTAACAGCTTTCAAAACGAAAAAATAATAATAAGTTCATTAAAATAAATACATCATATAAAAAAAAATCGTTTCTTTTTCCCCTGTTGCCGAAAATAATTTTTTAAACGAATTAATGCACTTACCAAAATAAAAAAAAAACAATAAAATGTCAACTTAAAGAAATAATTTTCATTGTCAAAAAAAAAAAAAATCGTCTGCGCATATTTTTCGAGTTTATTCACCGAAAACTAAATACCTAAATTAAAACTTTAGCGTGAAAATAAAAACAAATCATATCAACAATAATTATTTCACAGTTAAAACCACAGCAGCGGAGTCGGAGTCAATCTCATTTTGGGATAAAAGAGTCGGAGTCAATCTCATTTTGGGATAAAAGAGTCGGAGTCGAATATCCAAGAATCGGAGTCAGTCATTTGTCCTCCGTGTATAAATGTTTGCCAAAGCTACGAAGTCAGAGTCGAAGTCGGGGAGTCGGAGTCCGATTAATTGTCGTTAACAGGAGTCAGAGTCGGTGTCAGGTCCCCCTAAATTCTCGGAGTCGGAGTCGGGAGTAGGTCGTCAAGAGCTATTTCCAACAAAGTTTGTTTGAAGTAAATCCGCCTTCAAGTACACTGTAAAAAAAATCTGTAAAATTTACGGAAAAAAACTGTCAGCCAGGACGCCAGTTTTCTTCCGTTTATTTTACAGAAATCTTCCGTATTTTTATTATTTATTCAAGCTGATTTATTATTTTATGAAGATTAAAAAATGAAACTATACTTTCATAAATACATTTCAATATTTACTATACTACTACGAAATACATGTATACAAAGGTACATTTCCGAATATGCCTCTGTAACAGATGACAAAAAAAAACATAATAATAAAATATTGATTAGGATGCAATGAAATGGAAGTTGCAAACGATTTAAGACTTACTCGCTTTAAATAAATATAAGATCAAAAACTCGAGCACGAGAACCAAAATCCAAACACGCGGGCGAAATTTCGAAGATTCGAAGAAAAACAAAGTATAACCGGTTACAGATTCAAAAAAACAGAGAAATCCTGTATTTTATTACGAACAGTTTTTTTCTGTAAAAAAAACGGATAACTTCTTCAAAATTTACAGTTTTTTTTTACAGTGTACGGAATCTACATTGACTTTCAGTTTCCCCGTAGGCGCTAATGTTAAGGGATTTGAACTGTTCAAAATTGAACGGAAAATTGTTCAAATCAAAAAGATATCTTATATACAAGTTTTTTATCAAAAGCTTTTTCCTACAAAGTTTGTTTGAAGCAAATTCGCCTCACAGTTCGGAATTGCTTTGAATTTCCCCGTAGGCGCTAATGTTAAGTTTTTTTGAACTGTTCAAAATTGAACAAAAAATAGTTCAAATCAAAAAGTGAAATATGGGAACCCTCGCCTATATAGGTGTCCTCGCCGAGATCTTTCGAACAAAAAAAAGTTTGTTCGAATCGGACTATTCATTCAAAAGTTATTAGGGGGGACAGACAGACAGACCGACAGACAGACCGACAGACATTTTTCCCCATCTCAATACCCTACATTCCAATTTTTAATTTTTCAATATTTTTTTAATTATTTTATTTATTTTTGACTTTTTTTTGTTTTTCAGATATTTTTAAGATGCATTAAGCCTTCTTTCATGCTTTTTTCTTCTTTTTCTGACTTTTACTGGGAAAGTAGGCAAAAAAGGCAAGAAAATAAAACATAATAAATAAAAGATCAGAAATGTGTGTTTTTAAACGAAGAGTTAAATTTTTGCGATCCTAATTTTTGCAAGAGTCCTTGTGATTCATTTTGTTTTCTTCAACGGCTTAATAAGAATTTTCGGGAAATTCGCTCCGCGCATGATTCTAGCCTCAACTGTGAGTGGTCCGGCTTGCATAATGCGCTACCTGGATATGTCCTATTTATCAAAAGTATCATTACATTAAAATGATATAATGCTATTTGTTCTTGAAGGAAGACTATTTCAAACTAATTTCTGTATCTGGTGATTAGTTCGGAGGTAATTTTTCATATTGAAGGCTACTAAAGGAACTATTCTTAGAGCGGAACTCGGTGGCAACCCTGAAATTAGCAGGATCGGACTTAATGTAATCATGTCCAAGGGCGCTCTCATAGGAAGTCACTGTGCCCTTCCACAACAACAAATCTCTTAATCCGCAATTTTTATCTTACGATTCAACGAAATAACCATTCGGAAATATCTGCAGTTTTATTCGGCTTCGGCAGTTTCTTTTTATATTGTTTTCATTGTGTTTATATTGTCATATGGATACTTGATCCCTGCGATCATGCATCCCTCTAAACGAAAGGATGAAGTATCCATAATATGTGATTTTTACAAACATACTTGTTTTATTATCAACAACCAGAGGCAATTTACTGAAAATGTCTCAATTATTCACGACTGTCCATTCTTTATGATTACACTTAGATATTTTCTTTAAATTGGATGTAACGGATAATGTAAACATCAGAATGCTTTCCTAAAAAAGTTTCCCATGACACAGACAATCATTTCTTGAGCAAGAACTCCTCAAGCTGAAACAAAAGCTCTAGAACAATATGGCAGAAAGAAAAAAAAACCTAAGTGTTGCCAGTTTTTATGTACAAGTATAACTTTAACATAAGTGTCAGGTTTCAAGTATCTATCCAATGATGTTGGTACATTTTTTAATTGTGGGCTCATATATCCCCAGGGATCAAGTATGTTCGATCTCCTCCAAGAATATGTTATTTGCAAGTCATTTAGAAAAAGAAATCTTAGACTTCCCACAACATCTTTCAGTTATTTTAGTCGCATATCACTGAAGCGTTTCAGTGTGTTCTGATGTGTATGAATATTTAGAACTTTATTATGTTATTTGGTATACGTATTCCGTTTTCTGAATCATACGGCAGTCTGCGTGGTTGTGGGAGCTTAGGCATGTTATGATGGGATTGATTTTGAAAAGGTGAAAGGTTGGGGCGGGGTTTTTTCTTAGTTGAAAAATTTTAATGAATAAGTTTTTACTTTAGTTTTATTTGTTCTTTTTAAGGGGATACAGTTCCTCAAAAGTGACCAAACGATCAATTTTTTAATGCTTATTTCAAAACTAAAACGTATTCCAAACACTATGGAAAAGTTTTAAAGCTTTAGTTCCAGAATTTAAAACGTTATGAATGGTATTAGGCCATGCTCGCTATGCGTTCTTATGCAAAAGAAAAACTTTAAATTGCTTTTTCTTTTTTTTTCTTGTTATAGAATTCTTTAAGTATTTTTTTCTATTTAAGATAAGCTTGAGTCTTTTTTGCTGTCATGATAATATATTTAACAAATCTGTGCATTTGATAAGCATTTTATAATTTATTAAAATGTTTAGAGCATGTTATGCCTTAAAAAACAAAATTTTTAAAGAAATGCTTACTAATTTTTACATAATTGCAGAAAATTTCTATTAATTACATAAGCAAATGAATGCACATATTTTAAAAGAGGATTATTGGGATTAATAAACAAAAGCATTTTTTAAATAAAAAAAAAACAAAAATATTTAGAAATTGAAATTTTTTTAGTTTTTTAAATTTGGGCAATATTTAAAATTTTTGGAAATAAATTATTGATTGCTAAGTGTGTGTGCAAAGGGTTCAAATAATGCATAATTTACGGAAATTAGAAAAAATATTATGAAAGTAAAGTGACCCCTTAAGAATGAAGAATTAGTGTCTTAAATTCAAATATTTTCAACGAACAAGAAAGAATTTTTTTTTTAGGTAATTAGAAATTAATCAAAATTCAAAAATTTACACGAATCCAATACTTTCTTCTATATATTAGGGTATCTGGAGGACCGAGCCTCGCTCGGCTTTAAAAGAATTATTTTTTTGTCAACTCGTGTTTTTTTAAGGTTCAATACTTTTTTAAATATACTTGAAAAGCTTCACGTTAACAAAATATGAAGCACTCAACCTTCTTATAACACTAAAGTATCAAACAAAGAAGATTTTGAATGTAATTTAATCAACATTTTGTTTTAAACTATCTGTTACATTTGTTTCCGCTATACAATTTTCTTGTCGGTAATTAAAATAGCCAGTTTTGCTATGGTGAAATCGGTTTTTAACCGAATACATCCTTTCATATTATAATGCGTTTTACGATTTTATCCCAATCGAGATTTTCTTTTTGAATAAGTACTTTTAGTGTAGTTGGTCACTACTAAATGCTACATAGAGCGTGATATCCATCAAAATTGATGATCCACAAACCATTCCAACAAATGATAACAACTGTCTTAACAAAACATCAAATCTCTAGACATACGTTCGAAATAAAATTTAGATGCGTGATTTAAAAAAAAAACATATAAAACTATTTGATGTGTAAAAAAGGATATAAGTAAATAAGACTGTCAAGCAATAGTTTTGCTTCAAAAAAAAAAAAAAAAAAAGCCTTACATCGACTTACATAGTGCTTTTGAATTTGTTTTTAGTCAAGTGTGATTGAAATGAGCCAAAGTGGCTAATATCAGTCAAGCCTGGCAACCCTAAGCAAGTTTAAAATTTTAAAGCGAGAAGAGACATATTTTCATTGTTATGGTTGCAAATCGTCTGCGTGATGCGTCATTTCACAGTTTACTTCAAGGCTTAACTTAATTAGACTTTATATTAAACTGTTTTTTGTAAAAAATCGCGTTTTTACAGGAAAAACACTGATGTAGATGAACTTAGAATGCTAAACTAAAATTAAATCCAAAATTTCACCGAAAGCGTTAGAGCCGTTTTCAAGATACGAAATATATACAAACCCACAAGAATTGCTCGTTTAAAGATATAAAATATAGAAGAAAGTAAAAATGGGCATAAATTAAGAAAAATGGGCTGCCCTGTAATGTTTCATTACTCTACAGACGAAAAAGATGGATTTACGATGTAAATTGTATTCATAGACAAAAAGAAACGTGGCGCAGTTAAATCAGTAATTAACTACGCAGTAGTTAAGTAACTCAACCCTCCCGTTAGATACTTTAGGAACCCCTTTCTTTACCGTGGGCAATGTGAGTCTTTGTAAGGGTTCCAAGCATTTTTGCTTTTAATTTGTTTTTAAAATATCTGGTATCTTGATAAGTCTTGGTCAGGGCACCAAACCACACTCTAAGAAATTTCACCGTTAGAATACGGTCAGTGACCGGCAGAAAATGGTCCGGTCACTGCCCGTAAAAATAATATTCTGCCCGTAATCTTTCATGACCGTAAAAATAATAGGTTTGCCCGTAATTTCCTCCCCGTAAAATAAAAGGGGAGTGACCGTAAATTGACAATGTGCCCGTGAAAATTATATTCCTTTTTCTACGGCCACTGCCCGTACATTGACTATGTGCCCGTAAAAGCTAGAATTTGTTTTCTACGCCCATTGACCGTAAATTGATATTTTTCCCGTAAAAGCTAAAATTTATTTTCTAGTCCTATTGCCCGTAAATTGACATTGTTCCCGTAAAAGCTAGAATTTATTCTCTACGCCTATTGCCCGTAAATTGATATTACTTCCGTAAAAGCTATAGTTCGTTTTCTAGGATCACTGCCCGTAAATTGGCGTTATGCTCATAAAACTTTTCTATGGTCACTGCCTCCTATAAATTAACATGATGTTCATAAAAAAATGTCATTCTTTATCGTCACTGCTCACAAATTATTAGGTGCTTTAAAACTTAGTTTATTGTCATATAAGAACCAAGTCATAAATAAAAGTTTTAAGAACACAATAAAATGCAAGTCATTTTTACAATTCAATTAATGCGTAAAATAGGCTAACACTGTTAGTAATGCAGTTTGAGGACCCCAGTTGCGAGAATTATAAATATTCTATTAAATGATCTCTAAAAATGAGAATGCATGTTTAAGAGAGAGAAGTATAAAAAGAAATATAGAAAAAATCCCGTGAAATAAGGGAAACTTAACTGAAAAAAAAAAACAAAAAACAAATTCAGTAAAGCTTTTTTACTGTATGGATTATAGTAAAATACAACACTTAATATTTTATGTAAAATGCTTACATACACAATAATTTGTTTCATCGCTAAAACACATGTTACCAATATTGGCAACTAGTGTTTTTTTAATGGTTCGTCCATTGCCTTTACTTATTTGCTAACCTCGTTCATTCAAAGAACATAGAACATTCAAAAAAGTTATATAAATTATTAAAAAACATATTTATACTTCATATTTAAAAAGTTATGAATTAATTAAATTATACATAAATTAAAAACTTGTGCAGTCGACTTCAAAAATAGACTGCATTTTTTACTAGCTAGCATAAACTTGTGGATAAATTAATTTTTAAACACCATAAGTATCCATTAAAGGTAAGCATCTCGAAAACAATTTTATCGAGGGAAAGAATTTTAGCTCAAAAATTATTACCAAAAAATATGTGAGCATGTCTACATAAGAAATAAGAAGAGACAATATCCAGAAGTGTCAACAATGAAAACAAAGAAGTTAAAACATCAAAAAGGTTTATTTTACACTAATTACAAGTTAAATAACAACATAATTACAAATAAACTTTTTCAGAAGAGAAATTATGGTCAAATTTTTCAAAACTTGGTTGAATCACTTTTTCCAAATCTTTATTCCTTTTGGATCCTTTAGTTCAGTAACTTATCCAAAATATTGCCCTAAAAAGAAATCACCATAAGGAAAATTAAGAATGATTTATTTTTCACACATTTAAAGCAGAGCAGCATTCTCACTAAATAGTAGAGACGTACCGAGTAGCACTTTGGCCGAGTAGCCGAGTACCGAGTACTCGGCCTTTTATTACTCGGCCGAGTACCGAGTTACCGAGTACTCGGCAGAGTTTCAAGTACCAATTATGTTTAAAGAACCACTGACACACATGTGATGAATTTTGAACTTATTGGAATAGTAGTATAAACCTCCTTGTCCATATAATAGTTTTTAAAACTAAATTCCTGCTGAAATTTAATTACGCATTATATATATATACAATTTTGTTTGTGTCAAAAATTTTACAAAAAAATAATTTTTTAAATTAAAAATAAATAAATAAAAGGTATGATTAATCAAGTTGGAATTAAAACAAATTACAGTAAAATCCCTCTAATGCGGACACTAACAGGACAAATTTTTTTTCTGCAATATAGAGGTGTCCGCAGGACAGGGGTTTAATAATGTTATTTGCATTGGAACTGGGGAATTAAAAATTGTCCGCATAAGAGGGGTGTCCGTTAGGAAGGGTTTCACTGTATACCAATCAATTATAGTTCTAATCTGCCAAACATAAATAATTTTTAAAAGCAGATAAAACAAATGTGCAGGAACGCTCCAGACGCGTGTTTCTGCCCCCCCCCCCCCCCCCCGTTACAAGGAATGTCTTTTTCAGTGCATAACATGTGAGCTAAAGAATGTAAAGACATTCAACAAAAAATACGACTTTTGTTGGATGCCTTTAAATCTACGAGCCCCCATTTTGTGCATTGAAAAAGGAATTCCTTGTAATGCCAAAACACGTGTCTGCAGAGTTCCTGCACTGTACTTTTAAGGTTGTTTTATTTTTTAAGCAAAGGTATTTTTACATTTTTTATAACTAATTTTTGTTTGTAGCAAAAATCCATTTTTGATATAAAAATTCCATATTTTCTATACTTACATTTCTTGCGTAATTTTTAATAAATAAGTTTTATTAACTCTGGGGACATTAAAATAAAGATTTATTCCATTGAAGCATTACAAACTTCATTATTCTCAAAATTTAAATTTGACTTATAAATTTTAATTGTAAATGATTGCAGAATATAATGCTTGCTCTTTTTTTTATAAATTTTAGTATCTGTCTTGGACAATATTCAATTTTTTGCAACTACTCGGTATTGGCCGAGTATCTGATCAGAATTTGGCCGAGTACCGAGTACTCGGCAAATTGGCCGAGTACGGAGTAGTTACCGAGTACTTGGTACGTCTCTACTAAATAGTGAAAATCAAAATAAAGCATTTTAAAACACCCTATTTTTTTTCACCCCTTTCCCTGGTTTCATAAGGTTTTCCTCCCTAATATGATGTTCAAAGGATTTTTACATAATTTCCAGGAATCCTAGGAAAAAGCACATGCATACATAGAAATATAAGCTATAATAAAATTAAACAAAAAATTAAGGCTAGATCAAATGACATCGTAACTGCTAAAATGTATAAATCTTAAGCTTAATGCATAAAAGCTGGTAAACATGTAAATATCGAAAAATTTGTTTCATCAAATCAAACGAATGACAAAGAAAAGCATTTTTCCGACATCAATTCAAAATATGTGGTCTGTTTTGAAAAGAAAACAAAATGAGGTTATGAATACTTAGTGAACATCAATTTCAAAAAAAGAAAGAAAATCAATTGAAAACATAAACAATAATGATGATCATTAAGAGATATAATTAAACATAAAGCACTTTGGAGTCTTGCAAAGATCTCGGGGGAAACATGCAACTGTAGTACAAGTATAAGGGGAAATTTCAGGGAAAAAACATTTTGGCATTTTTAGTGCCAATACTGGGCTATTTCCTGACGGACATCAACAGTATGATAAACAGATATTGAAAACACCTTTTTTCAGAGCATAAGCATCTAAGCTTTTGGACCCCATACATAAGCATGGTAGCAGATTTTCTAATAGAGGGGCTAAGGGGGGCCACAAGGGATAAATAAAAATAAACTATTTTATTAGATAAATTTTCATTCATTTTCCCATACACAAATAAAACTTTTAAACAAATTTTATAAATAAAAACATAAAACATATTTGAATAAAACCACTTTTGTTCGCTATGGGAATAATATCGGAGTCCGAGTCCAGTCCTAAAGGATGCATTTGTACTGGTTTAATATTTGTATTTTTTTTCCAAGTTCGAAAAGAAAAGTAAAGACAGAAAACATGTTGCATTGTTGGAAGGAAAAAGAAACTCCGTGAATCTTCAACTCCTTTACCCCAAAATAAGAGACAGCAAATTTATTGGTCAAAAATTTTTTAAGTACAAAGAAGCTAACCAATGTATGACTAACCAATTTTTAATGCTTGAAAGAACTGTCATGGAAAAATTAAGTTTTTTAAATCAATTTCAATTTTTTCCTCCATACATTCAGAAAAAACTAGTTTTAAATTTTAAACTTTAAATCTTTTTGGATTTCCTTTTTAACTGAAAACTTATTTCGTGCTCAAGATCCATATAGATGTTCCAATAAGTGAAAATTTTCCCTTGTGTATGTCAGTTGATCGTTAAAAAAAGATCTATATTCGGTACTTGACCCAGTAGCATGAACTTGGGTCGAGTACTCAGTAATCATCCTAAGTACTACTCAACTACACTAAATTACTGCAATCAATAGTAGGACAATGTTTTCAACCACACATGCACACTGGGTTTTAACATGCATACCCACCAACTTTGAAAAAGCTCATCGTTTAAATTAGGATACATTGAGTATGCAGTTGATTTTTGGTATACTGATGGCTATTTGGCACACAAAACCGAATACTTGGTTTGGCTGAATACCTTAATATTTAGTCAGCAATTGAATAGTAAATAACATAAATAGTTGACAATTAGTAGGCAAACAATTTTTTATACAAGGAATGTATAGTACTCTAGTACAAACTTCCAACCTGTTATTTACTAATATTATCACATTTGGGTAATTCTTCAGAAAACGTAACTTTTGAATGCAAATATTTTTCAATCTCGAAACCTTTTGTTTCCTTTTTTTTCCCGTTCTTACATGAAAGTGTTACCTACTAGAAGTAACCATAAACAATGGCCCAGCTAAGTTTTAATTATTTTACGCATAAATAAAAAATAAAATAATCCCTTGTTCGTAGAATTTTTTTTTAAAAAAAGAAAAAAAAACTTTTAGTATTTAAAAATTGAGGCCAATTTAATATCAAAGTAGTAGTTTTGTTAATTGTGCAATCAATCAGCTATTTTAATGATTAGTGGGAATATAATATTAAGTTCTCTTAATTAAAGTATGGTTTAATTAGTAGTTTCAAATACATGTAAAATACTACTAAAATGAACTAAACCACAATATTAAAAAGTTAAATATACTTAAACAATTATCATTTGAGGCACTTGTGAAAGGAATAATTAATAAATAAGTATATACTTTTAATTAAGTTATTAAGCAACATAAACAGCCACACAAGGTGTGTGACATGCCACGGAAATGAAATTCACACGTTGTGAACCAAAAATAAACTAAAATAAAACTTATTATTCAAAAATTGGTGGCAGGTTTAAATCGATATATTTTTGATGAAATTAAAAATCATTGTTAAATGAATTGTTCCTAAAATTTTTTATTGTAAAAGGCATGTGACAGAAAAGTTACTTTTTGAAGAATGACTCATTTAAGGTGATTTTAGTGCAAGAGAAAACATTCAGATGTTACATTTAAGTTTCGTAGCTTTTCACTTTCTTTTATATCTTACGCCACATAAACATTTTTTTTTTTTACCGCTTATAAGTCATAAGTATGAAACTAAACTCAGTGGCGCAAAATTAGAGGCAATCCCACCGTGCCCATATCAATCTTCATGACAGAGGGCTGTGGGGTGCAAAGGCAGGTGTTCTAGTAAGGTGGTCAGCCGAACGTGGAACCTCCAGTGTTTAGTTTCCAAGCATGCTTGGTACTCATTTTATTGACCCACTTATGGGATGAAAGGTCGAATCAACTGTGCCCAACGGGGAATTAAACTCAAATCTGCAATGAGGAGGCACAAAGTGCCACTGGACTTCTTAGGAATGAAACACTAAGCAGAAAAAATCAATTTGTGAAACGTTTCTCGTCTCACAAATGTTTAAAAAAGGCAATTTATAACGTGCAAAGAAAACTCTTTTGCAGCATTTTGATTTCGGAAGTTTTACCATTCAAAATATTATGTAATGCTTAAAACAAAATAATTAATCTACAGAAAATAGATAAGCATCCTCAATTCTGAATTGCCATAAAATAAAAATACAAAAATTACATTTTTTAGCCAAATATTCAGTCTTCAGTCAAATATTTGACTAGAATTCTAATAAAATATTCGCTCAAAAACACATAATTGAACTATCAAATCATCGAAAAGAAATCAATAACCAAACTCTCGACAACAAACATTCTTTTATAACACTATTTAATTAAAACACTAAAGAAACAATCATTTAAAAACCACAAAGGTGTCTGTTCCACAATAGTGGAGGCTCATCCTCATCCCCTAAAAGACGGTGCCTCAAAGAAGGACATTCCTAAAAAAGACACCCTTACAGTAAATTTTATTAGCAGTCTACTTTTGGTTCTTTTCAATAGTAAATGAGTGTTACTGATATGATTAATATAATTCTTAGATTGCAAACATCGCAATTGGAAAACAAAATATCAAACATATACTATTTTGAACATGCTTAAAATGAATTTCTGCTAAGATAAACTACATTTGTGATCCCTGTCCCATTGATTGTTAATGATTGATATTTTGATAAGATAAACTAAGGTGAAAGCCAATAGATTATAAAGGTCCCTTGGAGTTAGTTTTAATAAGGTTTGACTGTATTTTCAAAATAAATATGGAAATCTGCGCATCCTACATGCAACGATGGATACAAGGCGAGGGTCATAATTCTCTGCCGACATTATTATCCAATCACTTTGTGTTCAAATATACTTAATGAATAACCTGCAAACAATTGGATAATTTTTTTTAAAATTCACTTAATATTTTTTAAAGTAAAAATCTGGAATACAACTTCCTTTCATTGCTTTTAAAATTAATTAGTATTGTTTATGTCCCACAAGGTGCTTTATTTCTGGCTAAGTTATTGCTTTAATTGACACCCAAGTATTTTCAGAATTTTTTATGCACCTTAAAAATATTCTTCAGCATGACCAGCCCTAAAATAGCAGTATCTAACCCCCTGATATCAACCTTTTCATCATTTATAAGTTGTACCACAAAAGATGGCAAATGCACTTCTTTTGTCGTAAGTAGGATCAGGCTCGGCATTTTAACTACTGTGAATGCGTTAGGCATTAGGATCGGCAATGGGTGTTAAAACCAAGGATTCTGTTAGGAATTGAGCCCCTAAAACCTCCTAACTGGCAGCGCCCGTGCATACCCTAGCCATGCTCATCTTTTTTTCTTGGAAGAAAGGGAGGGGGGAAATCCCCCCCCCTCCAATGACGAGCATGGATGGGTATGCAGTGGGGCAGCCAGGTTTGAGATTTTAACTGTTGAAAACTGCCCAAGTATCCTTGGTTGTAGCACATGTTGCCAATCCGAAATACAGTAGTTTATATACGTATAAGGCAAGGGGGCCCATATAGGGGTGCAAGGGGGGCTAGAGCCCCCCCTTGAAATTAGAATTTCCTTGCTTTTAGTACTTTTTTCCTTGCAAAAATGTAAAAACATTTCTTCTCTAGCCATTAATGAATAAGTTATTAAAAATGTCAAATTTTAATGACTCTAATCTGTCCTGAAATCAGTTTCCATGGGGAAAATATATAGCTAAACCAAAAGGAAAATATTTGAGCCCCCCCCCCCTTGCAACTTTGCATATGGGCGCCCTGCCTATACAATACAATACAAATAGGACGTGTTCTCATACCTATACAATACAAATAGACTACCTAAGATTACAAAATGAAGAGTTCTGTTTTCGTGTCCAGTTCATCTGACATCACTCTGTGGCACAATTATACTTAACATTTTATATTCTTTTAAATTTATTATAAAATTTTATTTTTCCATATCTATAACATTTAAATACAACAGCGACCAGAAATAAAAGCACTGAATACAAGTAGAAAAATTACAATTGTTAGTTTCTGAGCAAAGAAACTGATCGTCGCTCAATAGAGTTTAGAAAAGCATTTCTTAAAATAAAATATTAATACATACCTCTAAATAAATTTTGATGAAACACTTTTTGATCCAAAAGTTATTTTTCACCCAATTGTGCAAACTGGATCAAACTTTAAAGCAAGGATTGTCTGGGTGAGAGAAAATTCAACTAAGTATATGGAACAAAATAAAAAATGATGGGTATGATTATGCATCATGTATATAAAAAAACCCTAGATTAAATAAAAATTATTAAATAAAAACAAAAAACCCAACTGCGTAAAAACCAAAAAAAAAACTAAAAAGAAAAATGTATAAGCCCAGTAGTTTAGAATGTATTAAGTACCTACTACCAAATAACTACACCATTGAAATAGTTTTATAACTGTACACACATAAGACAAAGCAGAATAGAAGGATCAACAGTCGGGGCCCATTCCTTTCTGATTCAAGAACCCCGTAAAATTTGAATGAACGACATTTTCGAAAAACGTTTTCGATTCTGGGTATTTTTTTGAAATTGAAGCTCCAAAAATTCAAAATTTTTGACGATCTTTGATGACATGGAGAGAGGGGGTTGAGGGACTCTCCCCTGAAAAAATTTTGGAACTAAAGTCGTAAAAATACAGTTGTAGGCGATTTTTTGTGATGAGTTTGGGGGGAGGGGGAGAGTTTGAGGACCTTTTTTTCCCGAATTTTTTCGAATTTACAAATTTAAATTTACAAAAGTAAATTTAGGTTTGTGAATTCGGGGGGGGGGGGATCACCCCAATTGCTCCCTCTGTGGATACACCACTGCCCCACCCCCACTTCAAGGACCTGCAACCATGACTCCTATAAACCTGCCAATATGATTAAAACACATTCCAGTCAAAAACATTCATACCAGAACCAAATCATTCGAAAGAATGACCTGAAACGTGCCTTTGACAACAAACATTCGATTATAACACTATTTGAATGAAACACTTCAAAAAACAGTAGTACAACCAGGGGGAGGGTTCATGGATCTAGACCCTAATTGAAATGACCAAAAAAATTCAAAAATGAAAATATTTGTGTTTCACACATAATTTCTCATTAGTCGTATATAAGAAAACTTCAAGTAAGCACCGTTAATACGTTTTTGAAAGTACTGCATGAAACAAGCGTATAAATGAAAAAAAGTATAATAGGTTTTCGTTATTATGTATTGGACTCAGCAGTGACTAATTTTGAAAACGTATAAATGATAAAAACGTATAAAAGAGAAACGTATAAACTGTGCTTCACTGTATAATACACAGGCTGGTCCGAAAGCGGGAGTAACCCTCGTTTAATTTTACTATGGTTGAATGTTTGCTGTACAGTTCAGGCTCCGATCTGAGTACCTGAAATTCGGGGGGGGGAGGGGGGCACATCCTTAAGGAGATCCACGATCCAAGAAATTGAGGAAAAAAAAAGAAAAAAAAAAACTAGTACTGAGACTTATTTATGTAAACAATATACACTGCTGGTCTAGGAAGGGACCCACTAAGTTTTTGCAAGGGGGCAAAAATTTATAGAGCCGGGCTTAACAGTTACTTTGAAGTCTTAAGAACTTCAGTTGAACAAGATCCATGTTGCAACACAGCTGAATTCTGCACCATATTCCACTCAATTTTGGCGTTTAGAACATTGCGTTTAAAATTCTGCTCCGAACCCAGCAAAACATCTGCAATAACATGGAGCAGAATTCCGCTGTGTTACGACATAGATGGTGCTCTGCCGATTTTTACTGCTTTCAAGACTGTAAAGTGACTGCGTAACGAACATAACACTAAATATACGATGGGGGAGGGGGGTCACCCCGTTTGAACCACTCTGTATTCTGCATATTAGACCCTTAAAGAAATGAAATCCTGGCTATGCAACCCCCAATAAAAAGTTATTTGATATTATAAGTCACATGAACGACTATTCTGTATATTAGACCCTTAAAGAAATGAAATCCTGGCTATGCAACCCCCAATAAAAAGTTATTTGATATTATAAGTCACATGAACGACTCTCTAAAAAAGGCATACCCACAGTAAATTTCAATAGCACAATCTCACCACTTTAATCACTTCCTCCCCTCCCCCCAAAAAAAACCTATACTTAACTTCTATGATGAAAACACAGCCTACTAGAAAGACATGGCTTCTCGTCCGCTCAGATTGAGCAAATTGAAAACTGCTTCAATTTCATAGAGAGCTGCGATTCAGACAATACAGCAGTTAATGATGTGAACATTCTTCTTACAGTAATTATTATACAAAATATTATATTTTAAGTTATGAATAGTTGTAAGTTACAGTAAAACATAGTATTATTATGGAAATTTACATTTAATTTATAAGTTTAGGCACATTGAACCAGAAACAATTCAGTAATTAAGTGTTGAAATTTGATAAGAAATACATGTTTCATCACATTATTTTTGGTTTATAATAATTGTATGAATAACTGTTTAAAGATTTAGCTATAAAAAAATGTATGAAACATGTTTTAAACATTTGTAGCTGTGAAACTAATGAAAACAATGATGTCATTATTTATATTTTCTACTAAAAACGAATCTGTCGTTAATAGGTAGCCTAAAGCAATTTATTTTCAACTACGTACCTATGTTTTATTTCATTGGTTTAAATGTAACATTTGAGTTCATTAAAAACAATCTAAAAAATGTAACCAATTCCTATTAGTCATTGATCATGGTTATTTAAAACCAGGACTATAAAGCATGCAGAGAATTAGTAAATAATTCATTTTGTCCTCATGCACAACATCTTTAATTAATTACATTAATTTAGAAAAACACTGCAGAAATTTTTGAATGAAACTATGGAAATTAAAACACATGGAGCATAATATGATATTCATTTGTGCGTTTATATTGCATCACGTTAGCATGCATTGTACTATGTAAGTACGTCTTGATACAATCAATATCAATTCTAAATTTCAACGTTACAGCGAAGCTTCGGTACTCGCCATCAATCAATGCTCACAAATTACTGTTATCAAAATAGCTAATAAAAAAATAACAGCAGATTAAAATTACACTTAAACAATAGTATAGAAAAAAAAAACACTTACTTAATATTTTTGACTCCAGACATTGGAATCACATGGCGAGGGAAGACAACGTTCTTTCTTTTTTTTCGACGCCTAGGAGCAATACTTAGATGAGAGCCTGGATGACAGAGTCTCTACTCTCCAATACGTATATTTGGTCCAGATATTGTAAGACGTATATCATGTATTACATATTAAAAAGGTTATCTAAAGACAACATTCGTTCAACACAAGGCATATATCTTGACTTTTCTCCTTCCCGCTTCTTTGCGTAGAAACACGTGACAACGACACGTGATCTTTATCACCTAGCAAATTACGGGGAATGACCGTATTCTGCACAGATTAAGGGACTTGACGACTGCCCCGTAATTTTACGGTCAACGCAACTTAAATTTACTGTAGTAATTCTACAATTACGGTCACTGCGCTGTTTTCTTGAAGAAGGGCACTTACCGTATAATTTTATGGCCAATGCCCCTAAATTTACGGAAATTTTTTACAGTGCATATGATACGAGTGCGAAAAATTACGTAGCGAATTTTAAAATGCGAAATTGTTCCATTTTTACGGCATAACAAATACTTCGGCAATTTTTGTCTACTAGTTGTAGGCGACTTTTAACGATAAATAAGCTTGTGTATTCATGACCACATTCTAGGCATCGTCATTTCAACTTTTGGAAGTCGCAAAATTGTGTCTACAAAAGATAGCAACTTTTCAACTGAAATATTTGGTGTTTTACATGTATAATATAAAATATTGGATCTTGTAAATAAAAATATAATTAAGTGTTGTGTTTGTGTGTCGCTTGCAATTTTCATGGTTCGTGATATGTAGTGACGGTTTGATACAAAGCTTGTCTATTCGTCAAACACGTTTTTTTTTTCAATTTCACTTTGACTGCATATTGGCTAATTTTGTTTAAGTGTTACCTTAATGACTTGTGTCTTGCGAATTGAGAAAGCTGCTGCGTGCATTTGGAACGTGTTTCGTAAAACTGGATAAGTTTCTAAGTTAAATTTATCTGTCGTAATTTTGCTACCTAATATTGAAAGTTGTGTTTATTAGCAAATGGAGTGTACTCGTACTCCGTATTCCCCGGCAGATTGAAGTTTTTATTGGTTGAAGGATTCGATCGGCGGTTTGAATGTCTAACCGATAATTGAATGGACAATACGAGCGTAATGGCCCTATAATTTTCTATGCGGCTTGCAGTCTGAAGTGTTGCTGAGCTTGGGAAAATGCAAAAGACGGGATACAATATTTTTGAAGAGTTCAACTTTACTCTTCTTGAGGCACTGCTCGACTAGCATCGTGACATAAGTTTATAAATTCAATTTTTTTGTTAGTATATTTTTAATACCGTAAATTGTTTAGTGGAAGTTTAATTGAAATCTCCCTGCCTTTAATGGGTTTCTTGTTCTTTCAGGGTCTGAGATGTTACACAGCTCAAGGAGTAGACAAATCTTGTATCCTGTTGCTAGGAGTTTTAGCCGATACTCCATTTGGAACATTAGGTCAGTAAGACTTCGGTAAATTTAATTTATCAATATCATTTTTCCCAGTAATCACGTGAAGCATTTATTGGAGTAACAATTCCCTGTCTTTATTTGGTATCTTGTTTCTTGCAGATTTCCAGATGCTACTGAGCTTGGGAAAGCTGTCATCGTGTTCCCAGTTTCTTGCCGAGTTTGAGCAGTTGTTCGTCTAGGGACATTGGTTAACAAACATCGTGGGGTAAGTCACGAATTAAATTTTGAGTTACAAATTTATTATTCATACCGTACATTGTTTAGTTGAAATTTTAATGAGCTCTTGTCTTTAAGTGGTTTCCTGTTCTTTCGGAGTCTGAGACGCTACGCAGAGAAGTCTTGTGTTCTGCTTCTTATTGAGTTTGACCCGTTACTCTTAATGTGACAGTGATCGGCTTACTTCGTAATCCAGTAACCTAGTACTCCCCAAGTTGCATCATGTGAAGGCGGATTTCTTTTTTTCTTGCATGGCATGTGACTAAAAGTGCAAAATATAAGTATTCGACTTCAGCAACCTCCATGGATTTTGAATTTCCAAAAACTGCTGAATTTTCGTACTTTTCCTGGTTTTTTGCATTTTGCCTATGAGAGCGCACGTTTTAGACAAACAATATTACTTGCATATTTAAAATAGTTTAAATTTGTTATAATTTGAAACTAGAGTATGTTTGATTTTCATAATAGTTCTAGAGTTAAAGATTTTTAAATTTTCGCGAAATCTCCATGAAAAATGTTAATTCCCTTGTTGCATCTTATATGCAATTGTCTTCAATAACCTGTCTGATATGACATGGTACAGTAAAAATTTATCTAAATGTTTAATTTGGAAGGGGATTTGGAGAAAGGCAGATTTTACGGAAGGGGGGGGGGGGGGGTAGAGGATGCGGCTTACAGCCGAAGTAGTGGTATTGAAAGAGGAAATTTATTTAACTAACATTTACAGTAGTGGACACAATTGTGAAAACTTTCCGAAAAAAAGTAAAGTTTAGGCATTTATTGTCTAACAACACCATTTTTTTCTGTATCAATACTATAAAATTATGTGTCATTGGAAATGTAATTTATTCAAGATTGCAAGGCAATGACGTTCATTTGATTATCTGTTGTACATCAAATTATTGCTAAATAACCGAAAAAAATCACAATTAGCTCACGCTTGTAGAAAACAACTTTCCTTCGTTTGAATGCAGCAAATGAGCATGAGTGTTCTCGGAGCCTTGTCAACTTGTTTCGGCGATGAGCCAGCACGTGCCAGGACATTTATCAGTGTGTTTTGCAATTTTCTTTTCCGTTTTGTGTTTTTTTGATTTAATAGTGAGCTTTTGAAATGTAATTAAAAAAACAATCGATATTAAATTGAAGACGGGGTGTAAAGAGTTGACTGGTCACCTAGGATAGTAGTAGTAAGCAGGGAATACTAACATTAGTTGAACAAGGCTAGTTGTGAAGAAATTAGAAAAGATATTGGAGGAAATTTGACCAAATGCGGCCTTTCCAAATTTTTGACTAGGTGCCAAGGGACTAGATTATGAGAAAACCGAACTGAAAAAGTTTCACAACAGCTATTTGTTGATAGAAGAATTAAAGAAGCCTAGGTGACATAAAATCCTCTCGGTGTATATAAGGTGAAATGGTACAATGTAACTTTACAGTTAAATCAAGGATCGTTTGGCGCAGACTGCATGAATTTTGTCTAAATGCTCGAGTTGAATGGAAAGTTGATTCTGTCTCCAAAGCAAAGGGTGAAAAGAAAAATGTGGGATGAAGCTCGTGGTAACTGAACAACGGGACATTGTAATTTGCAGCAATGTGACCAAATTCTCCCTGTTTGGTAGAGATGACATAAAAGACGTATGGAGAACTGTAGAAGTCAATCCTGAGAGCATTACACCTTCAGTGAAGCCCACACTTAGTATCATAACTTGAACCTGTATGTCATCAAGAGGTATGGATGGAATTGACGTGATCAGAAGATATATAAGTGCCCAAAGAACACAGAAGAAAAATACTTGGGCTCAAGTTGCTGTCTTCTCAAAGTGGTCTTTTTCAGGATATTGAAACGTGTACATTTCGACAGGATTCAGCACCATGTCATGTGGGTGGTGTGTGCAAGAAGTAACTTCAAGTAATCATATTCAACGGCTGGAGTGGCTTGATCAAGAACTAACTCAGTCAGCATTCTATGGAGCTCAGTCAACATTCTATGCTAAAGAGCCTTGCTGGACAAAAGGAACAGAGCAGGAAAACCAAATTATCAAAACCCAGACAGCACAACTTAGTCCTTTGGACGTCCTACTGACATCATTTCAGGACTAACTCAAAACATTAGGTTATCCTCCGGACGTTTGAATTTCATCCCGTTCTCATCGAGGGACATCCCAGGGACCGTTCAATGTCCGCGAAGTGTTTTTCCCCAGTTCGTCCCTATGATGTCCGGCCTGGTCCCGAGGACTTAAGCATTTCGTGATCCTCAGGACGTAAAAAAAACATTATCCCCAGGTTGTCCAAATGATGTCAGTCGATCATTTTTCGGCGATGTCTGGGACCATGCCTTTTGTGGTCGATCCTCTGGACGTTAATCGGACTAATTCAAATGTCCGAAAGATGTCCTACGAACTATAGCCGTTCATATATTGGCCTTCTTCAGGACGTTAAATGGGCTAAATCAAATGTCCGAAAGATGTCCTACGAACTATAGCCGTTCATATATTGGCCTTCTTCAGGACGTTAAATGGGCTAAATCAAATGTCCGAAAGATGTCCTACGAACTATAGCCGTTCATATATTGACCTTTTTCAGGATGTTAATTGGACTATATCAAGTGTTTCACGTACTATATATATAAAAAACTTTAAATGAGCAAGATTTTCTTAATTTTTGTTGAATATATACCAGATTATAATTTATTGAACAGTAAAACATTCTTGTTTGAAATTGCTCTAACATATTTTTAAATCATTCTCATTTGAAAAAAAAAAAAAAAAAAAAAAACATACCAAAAGTTTTTTTTTTAACTTTAATTTGAAAGGAAAAATCGAAAATTTAAAAAGAAATTTTTTTTGTTCTTTTGAAACAATTCTGGTTCTGCCATCCCGCTAAGTGTATGACTTTCAAGCATGCATTCAATTTAAGCTGCACTTTAAGATGCAGCAGTCTTCATGCAGTTCTAATATTTTCAAATCTTTTGCAATCACACTTAAAGCAATTTATTTAAACTTTTTGAATTGAATCTATTATTCTAAAATCATTCTTCATTGTATTCTTAGATCATTACCTTGAAGCTTAGTAAGTAGCAATCCCTGTAAAAAAAGCTTACATGTAAAACAATTACTTACCTTTTTTTGTGTGTGTGTGTATTTTATATTATTTGATTAGTTTTCTAATTTTCTCTTAATTTTTATTTCTTTACAAAGTTCACTAAGTTAAAATACACAGATTTTTTACTCCTTTTGGAAATACCTGAAAGTAATATCATATATGATACCATTTTTAGTATACACTATCAATAATGACTGTTATTTTGCTGCATACAGCAATTTTTAAAAATAAAATGGTTTACATAAAAATATTGTTTAAATAATAACTGCTAGCTATTTTCTACTTCCAAACTTCACGTATTCTCATCAATTATGTTGAAGCTTAATAAACAAATCCCAATTATTTATTATCACAAAAACTAATTTATCAAATACTAACTTATTTATTAATTAATTATTATTCATCCTCAATATCAGGATTTGACAATGGCACATCAATTCAAGTTAATAATTTGCATTGATTTCTTTTTCTTCTTTGTTCTGAAAACACCTGAAGATTTTTTTTTATTATACAACAAACTATCAATTATGAATTGATTTTCAAGCTGCATTAAGCTGGCAAAATATAAAAATATAATATTTGAATACATTATATAAACATGATTCCTATTTATAGCTTTTGTTTCAAGTTTTGCATTCTTATACACACATGGATTTTAATTTGCAAGCTTAAATGAAACATGTTAAACACATAGGAAAAAGAAACAAAGTAAACACACCAATTTATGTGAGAAAAAATTTATTACTAAAACATATATTACAATAGAAAAATTTGATCATATTCATGAAGATCCGGAAGTTGCATCACTTAACTTTTCTGCGCCTTTCACCAATCCTGGATAGATAAAAGAAATATATGTAAACAACTAATTATTTGAATGCCTTGATAAAATATAAAGGGGTGGAGAGGAAAAATAAAATAAACTTTTTGAAACTTTCTTTCTCTCAAGTTTTTTTTTTTTTTTTCCTTTGAGAACTTGTTTATTATTAACATGTATTACATCCTGAACAATATTTGTCTATCTTAAAAAGGCAATAAATTTTTGCATTTGCAAAAAATATTTCAAAAACTTAAGTCAGCGCCCATAGTATTATTACACAATTATTGAAAACTTGGGATAAAGACTTTGGTTCCATAAATTTTATTTCGAAATTCTACTTCTTTATTTATTTAGCAGTTATACTGCTAAATTTAAATGAGAAATTAAGTGTTTCAGTATTTTGATTTTTCAACAGTAAAATATTATCCAAAAAGATTCTAGACAGAGATGACCAAGTCCAGCACTGCATCAGCTGCTGCATGAGAAAGGTTATCCCTGAAATGTAATTTTGTCAGGGGGAACACCCTGATATCCAATACTCATGAACTGTGCAAACGGTATAGGTGCGCAGGACTTCAAGGTGCCAAGCCATTCATTGAGAACAGAGATTAGATGTTTTGTGATAACTGAACAGACTATTTTAGTGTGATAATTGCCCCAGTTTTCTCCCACTCGAAAGACAACTATGAAGTACTTCGTGAAGGCACTTCATACTGGTTTCGTAATTCAATATGCAGGGCCTGCTGTGCTACATTATTGTGCAGAAAATACAACAATAATTGTACTACCATTATGTTGATGTTTCATACTCACTTTTGAGATACACAAGGTTTTTAGCAGACTTAGATAAAATGGAAAACTTTATTTGAACACAAATTCTAACTGAAAAATTTTCTGCAAATAATTATTTTGCCTTACTCACCTCTGAACAAAGGCACCCATATAAGGGGGCAAGGGAGGCAGAAGCCCCCCCCCCCCCAAGATTAGAACTTCCTTGCTTTTTAGTACTTTTTCCTTGCAAAAATATAATAACATTTCTTTTCCAGCCATTAATGAATAATTTATCAAAAATGTAGAACTTTTATAACTCTAATATGTACTGAAATCGGAGTCTATGGGGAAAATATCCTGCTAAACCATGCAGAAAATATCTAAACCCCCCCTCTTACAATTTTGCATATGGCACCCATGTCCTTGAATAAAGAATTAAATCTATATTCAAATAATGAAAGAGGCCAAAAAAAAAAAAAGGCAAGCTTTAAATCTTTATTTTATTTTATTTATTTATTTTTTATTTATTTATTTATTTATTTATTAATTTATTTATTTTTTTGCAATAATAAAGTTTGCTTATTTTTCACCAACTGAAGAAAACTGCCAAAACCATTATTTTTTTCACACATGAATTTTAAAAGGCTTTTGGAAAAAGACTTTCAGAAATAAACTAGGATTTTTTAAAAAAATCCCTTAATATATATATATATATATATATTGATTGCTAACAATTTGAAAAAAAATTCTGCAGAGCCAAACATTTTCTGCGAACGCCGTTCATACGTTTGTCTATACTATGGAAGACTGGTTTTTAGATTAAGATAATAGCACCAAATTTAAATATTGTTGAAGAAAAAAAAAATACTGAAATAACAGTTTTTCAATAATAAGTATTGTTATACAAGAAATTAATATGAAATGGAAAACAATACAGTAACTGGGAATATGGTTCAAAGGTTACAAACGCAAGGAAATAAACAAAAAAGGGTTAAGATACAAAATTCTAGAATCTACAAAAGTAGATTAAGATGCAATCTATATTTTTATGACACAAAATTCTACTCAAATTTGGATAGCAGAGATGATTAAAATGATTATCAGTTTTTTTCTATGTTTTCTAAGGAAAATTCAAACACAATAACTAAAGAAAAAAAACTTCAATATATATATTGCGATTCAAATAAGGGGAAAATAACTGCTAAATTTCGAAAAATATATTCATTAAATTCTCCATATCAAAATTAAATTTTATCTAGTAGAACATGTCCTTGATTTCTGATAACCAGCATGTAAATACAGTCAAGCACTGCTTATACTTTTTTGAAGGGACTGTATGAAAAAAGTGTACAAATGAAAAAAAACGTATAACAGGTATAGGCTAATGTGTATTCGACTTTGCAGGGACCAATTTCAAAAATGTATAAAAAAGATATGTATAAACAGTGCTTCACTGTAGTAAAAAGTTACTACGATAATAACTTTTCTTTATAAATCATGACAGGCAGGAAATTATTGTTGATTTCAAAAGTTACCTAACTTGAAAGTAAAAAGAGATAAACATAAAAATATTGTATTCAGAAATAATAGAATTTTTTAAAAAATACTAAGCACTTTTCATAATGCACTCAAAAAGACAAAATAACTTTTCTTGGTCAGAAAGAGCAATTTTAGTATTCTTGTATTTTGCAATTATTCTAAGAAAATAAAACCAAACGAAGAAAAGTGCGGCTCAAGTCATTTTAAACCAATCTTTCCTATTAAGAAAAATATGCATGTTTCAACATTTAAATTTATGATTGAAAGTTAGATAATGATAAGACATTCTCTGTATGACATGAACCACACTTTTCTTTAAAGTGTTTTTCTTGGAATACTTGAAAATTACAGGAATACTTAAAGTGTCCTTTCTGGCCCAGAAAAGTTATTTTGCCCTTTTGAGTGCATTATAAAAAGTGCTTAGTATTTTTTTAAAAGAATTCTATTATTTTATTCTTTTTAGTGTAAATGTATTTCAGAAATAGCATGATGTTACTAACAAGAAACTTCACCTTATTTTTTCACATAAGTGTTCCATACTAAAAGGAAAAAAAAACCCTATATACTAGGGTGGGTCGATTTTAACTTTTTTCAAAATCAAAAACGCCTGTGGTGGGGGTAAGTTGTGTACTTGCATCAAATACTGGTGTAATTTATTTTTTTTGGAAATCAAAATATATTTAGATCCCACGCCAGTACCTTGAAAGTTCCCCAAATATGCAAAAACTATTATGCAATATTTTAAAAATTGCTTGTGGTGGGAAAAGTTGTGTATTGACATCTATTGTTTGTTAAAAAATGTTTTGGCTAATTAAAAACATTTGAGACCTCTGCCAGGTCGCTGAAGTTCCACCAAACATGTAAAAATGAAATGCAACACCAAGAAGGAGTGGTCAGAAAGTGATGAAGTTTGAAAAAAAGACGGAGACAGCAAGGAATAATAAATTATCTTCATTTCAAAATGATAGGCAGAATACAGAGCGAGAACAACGTCGGCTCAGTAGGATGTAGGACCACCCGGTACAGCGATACACGAAGAAACACGTCTACACATAGAGTCAATAAGGGTGTCCAGAGGGATGGCTCTCCATTCCCTTTCAACCATTTGCCAAAGTTCCTCTTCTGAACGAGGCAGGGACAGAGTCTGCAAACGGCATTCAATCACATCCTACACATGTTCGATTGGTGACAGGTCAGGAGAGTATGGTGGCTAGAGAAGCATTTGTGTGTTTCATAGAGCATGTTGGTAGATGCGAGCACTATGTAGTCGGGCATTATGCTGCTGAAATATTGCATTAGGTAGCCCTTAAAAGTAAGGGATTGCCACAGGCCGCAGCACATTATCCAAGTATTGTTGGACCATCATAGTGCCCTGAATACGAACTAGAGGTGATATGGAATTGTACACAATTTCGCCCCAAACCATTATGCCACGTTGTTGTGCGGTGGGAGGTTCCAGTTACTGCTAGATTAGATCTGTTACTGGATAAATGGAAGCGGAATTCATCTGAGAACATGACATTTCGCCATTCTGTCATCTACGTCGCTCTAGTCCGGCACCATACTAAACGTTGCTGTCTATGTTGTGGGGTCAATGGCAGTCTTCTTAGCGGACACTGATTGCAGACCACATGCGACCAAACGACGGGAAATTGTTCTGGTTGGCACGGAACATTCAGGGTATCTTGCACCTGCTGCAGAATCGAGGAACAAGTGACTTGTGGGTCTGCTACAGCTTGTCGGTGGATGCATCGATCCACGCGATCTGACATCACTATGGCTGCCCCTGCACCCCTCAATCTTGCCACGTTGCGTTGTTTCAACCATCTTCGGCACGGCCGATGCACCATGCTTGCATCCATGTTGGTATCAGCTGCGATTTGACGTTCGGACCAACCTCCCCTTCTCAGTCCGAACAAATTACCCCTCGCAAAATCGTCTATCTCCTTGAAGTGCCTTCGTTGATGGTGGCCTGGCATTCTCTCGTGTTACAAAAACAAAATTTCTTCGATAATACTGCAGTCAGAAATAACCACACGAATATTGCCCATTCTGCAAGTTCCTTCCCTTATATCTTACTTCACGTGCATCAGAGAGCTGCGCATCTCACATCATTTACATAACTCAACGTCTAACCTAAAATTTACATAAATTTCTGAACATTCCTTCTTGCTGTTGCATTTTCAATGTCGAGCAGTATAATATATTTTTAAAACATCGGCCGGGCCTTTCCAATTTGTGTAGTTTTATATTTTCCTTAGCTTTTTCTGCTTAGTTTGACTGTCAGTGATTGCACCATGGGAGCCCATATAGGAGGGTAATTGGGGGCTCAAGCCCCCACTTACCCCCCTTGAAATTAGAGCTTCCTTCTGTTTTTAGTACTTTTTCTTTTGAAAAAATATATAAAAGAATTCTGATCCAGCCATTAATGAATAAGTTATTAAAAATGTCAAATTTTAATAACTCTAATCTGAAATCAGTTTTCATGGGAAAAATATCTTGCTAAACCATGGGGGAAATATTGCCACTCTCAAAATTTTTCATATGGGCGTCCATGACATGCACAGCTTAATAAGTATTTTAACAGTCAAGAGTCAATAGAAATTCATGACATCATGGTGCTTGACACTCTCTTCGGCCGTTTTTATCACCTCACTAAAACTTAACTGTAGCCCCTCAGAAGAATCAACACGAGCCCATTAGAAAAAAATAATGAACATATTTTTTTAAAAAATGCGATAGAGTGAAGCCTAGAACTTGAAGCAGTAAGGTATGACTATTTCTTTAGTTTATAGCAGTGGTACCCAGCCTACGGCCAGAGAAGTTGATACATGTGGCCTGTTGTTTAGATTAAAAGCAACAATATGAAAGCAAATTCATGACAATATAAAGTTTGGAGTTAAATATTCAGAAATTGATCCCTGAAAAGCAGTGCAATAAATAAAAGGAGCATAGAGCATCTCCCACTATGAGTTTAATTTCCATATAATTTCCTATATTATTTTTTATGTTAATAGGAAAAATTTTAAATACTTAAAATTTTCATATGTGTTTTTATGAGAGAATGGAAAGCATTTTAAAAGGAGGTGCAGCCTTTGGGTACGAAACGGTTGGGCACCACTGGTTTATCGTAATTATTAGGTTCCGCTTGCATGGGAAAAATACAACTAACAACAGCCTTAAAAAAAAGTATATAAAAAATATTGGAAAAAGTTAATAATGAAATAATATCAAATTAAGGCATTGATAAACATATAAAATTTTAAACTTGCCTGATAGACGTTGTCTTAGGTGTTCAACTTCTTTTAGGGCATCTTATGCTACGCAGCATGATCAGTCTCTTGAGCCATTCAACACATAGAAAAAGCAAATTGAAATGAATTAATTTATGATTAAAAAAAAAAAACTATTAGATATTTCACTAGGCAAAATAATTAATTTTGATATTGATACTAAGACTAAAAAATAGTTTAAAATAGTTTAACCTGGTTACATTAAGAGCAAGTTAGTTCCTTAACACCAGGTGTTCTTCATAACTTGAGTTATTCAAATTTTTTTTAAACAAAAATGATTTTAACAAGAGATAATTTAAGGAAAGTCTAAATATTCTTTCAAGTTACAAATTAAAAAAAAAATAATATAAACGAAAAAAAAAATTAAAATTAATTTGAATTTTGATATCTTGAATTCAAATTATGTTTTTCGCAATCACGAGTGTGTGTATGTATTCGTGTATGGGGGGGGATATGTGTGTTTGTGTGTAGGGGTATGTGTATGTGTGTGTAGGCATGTGTGTTTGGGTCTCAGTGCTGGCATGTGTGTGGGTAGTTCTGTGTATGAATGTGTGTGTGGGGGGGGTGTATGTATGCGTGTGTGTAGGTGTCTGTATGCATGCGTGTGTGTAGGTGTCTGTATGCATGCGTGTGTGTATGTGTTTGTGTGTAGGGGTATGTGTGTGTATGGTGGTGTTTGTGTGTTGGTGCATGTATGTATGCGTGTGTGTGTAGGATATGGACGCAACCTGGAGACGGTTTTCGCTAGAGGAGCAGCATCGTGAGGAGCCCGTCGACGCGACGGGTGGTGCTGGCAGAGGGTGGCGCCGGGCCGGTGGGAAAAAAGGATAGCACGCCAAAAACAGTCAAATGAAAACAATAAGCAATCGTGATTGCTCAAAAAAACAAGTATAACTTGGAAAATTTTTAATTACAGGAACAGTAGGAGAAAACTATCTGAAAATTTCAACATTTTTTAAGCTACCATTCAGCATCCAATTATTAGAAATTATCAATTATTTTCATGAAAATATGGATGGCACTTCAAGCAATATGTTTCTGAAGAGAAACATTAAAAAAAATATCATGAAAAAATAAAAAAGCTTACAATATTGCAATTTATGTTAAAAATATAACCAAGTTTTAAATATTTAGTAAACCAACCCCAATTCAAGTTCTCTTAAAATCCAAGCTTGCATTTAAATAGAATTTACAGGCAGTAATTAATTAGCCCCTAATGATGCAACACAAAATTTATTTGAAATTGAAAATAATGACAGAACCTTGAAATATTAATAAAAAATAACAAGTTTAATGCAGATCATAATATTCAGAAAGAAACCATATAGTAGATAAACATGTATCTTACCAATAGATTTGTTTTACATAATTAAAAGATATACTACTTACATAATCTGAGAAAATTTAAATGTAATATATACTACATAACATTCAAGGAAATTCAAACATAACTCTAAAAATAAACTTGAGTAAAAAAAAAATTGCTCACACATAGGAATTTTTAAGACCCCCCCCCTGCTATTGCATTTAATTAAATATTCGTAATATGATAGAAATACAATGCCTGATACAAATATTTTGATACGTTAACAATGTGCATGTCACATGACATGCACATTATTGTACTTAAATGTAATACTCTAGTTAAAAAGATTACGAGCGAATATAGTGGAACAGTATAATTTCTGATTGGTAAAAGTATTAAACCAATTAATAATTTTCCCTCAGAATTAAAATCTCTCTTGATTCTTTTCATACCATCCAAGACATAATAAATAAAACAATCTTTCAACGTACACAAAAAAATCAGGTTGAAATGAAATTCAGTAGCGTATGTGTTATGAGAGACTTAAGTTTTTTTTTTTTTCTTTTAATCATTGCGAAAATTATGAAAATTTAACTAATTTTCTTTCTTTTAGTAAAAGTTAAACTTTAGCAATATTAATAAATAAAATAAAAGTAATTAAACTTACCTATATCCTAAGTAAGGTTCAAGCGGCACAGCCGGCCACGTGCTGCAAGAACTACGTTCGGATAAATCTGCAACGGTCTACCTCTGACGTCACAAGAATGGGTGGAGCTACGTAACCTTCTGACGTCACATCGTTTCTTTTGCTAGTTGATTTTCGCGTTTGATATTTTTTCCCTTTCGCTTTTCGATCTTATTTTTTATTTATTTATTTCTCTTTTTATCTTTATTTCCTTTTTGTTATTGATATAAAACAGAAAGGGAGTTTATTTTTTAAAGCAATAACGGTTTTACTTCATATTTAATAAAAATATTATTTGTTTTTAAGATACATATAAATTTGGCGTTCTAAAAGATATGATTATTTTATTCGAAAAATGGGAGGGGGGAGGAGGTATCAAGATTAGTTTTTCAAGTTTTTTACCAAAATATGTTTTATTTTAGCTATTTAAGGTAAACATTTTGTGGGGAAAAATAGGTTTTAAGTTTTTGTAAAATAAAACGGTATACGAAAAAAGAAGAATGGGAAAAAAGTACGAGTTTTTTTGTTAAGAAATAATTTAATTCCTTTGAGCCGAGAAATAACAGGAAATATCTAACGTTTATTAGCAAAAATAAAAAGATTGTTGAATACACGTGTTTCGGGGTTTCTAGACCCTTTTTCAATTCAAAGTTGTGCTTGTGAACTTTTGGATGTAAAGACATCCCGTAAAAATCTCTTTATTTGTACCAAAATACATTGGTTACTTCTCTTTAATATTATTATTAAAGTTTAAAATAGGGGGTGGCGATTGTCAAAATAAGTTTATCAAGTTACTCAACCATTATATTTTTATTTTAGCTATTAAATAAAATTTAATAGCTAAATGCGGTAATTTAATAGCTAAGTTTATGGGGAACAACAGGTTTTAAGAGTCCGGGAAATAAAACGGCTGACAAAAAAAAAAAAAAAAAAAAAGACAAAGTTTCGGTTTTTTTTGTATTATTTTATAGAATAAACTAGGATGACTTGAATAAGAGTCCCCTGCTCGTTTCGCTACGCTGCAGACCCGGGTTCTATGCCAAGGTTCGGCACGGTCAACTCGGCCTTTCATTTCTTTAGTTGGTCGATAAAACGAGTACCAAGCGTGCGTGGAATCTAAACACTAGGGGCTGCGCGTTCGGCTGACCGGATATCTGATTTTAGCACCCCAGTGCCAAATGTTAGTCCATAAGTTTTGTTGATTTTTATTTCTAGGATATAAAGCTAGCAATGCGTTTTTTTAAATGAATAAACTTGTAAATATAGGATCGAATTAAAAAAGATTACAAAATTTCGGGGGAGAGGGAATGAAATGAAATGGAAAGGTAACTTTTTTTTCTCTAGCAAATACTTGGTAATAGGTTAATAACAGATTAAAGTAGCAGAAATAACAATACCTCCGTAGTCAACATGTTAAATAACACTAGCCTACACTTCAGGCTCCCCCGTCAAGGGTGCCCATATAGGAGGGCAAGTGGGGGCTCAAGTCCCTCCCCCCTAGATATTGGAACCTCCTAGCTTTTAGTACTTTTTTCTTTGCAAAAATGTAAAAACATTTCGTCTCTAGCCATCAATGAATAATTTATTAAAAATGCAACACTTCAATAAGTCTAATTTGCACTGAAATCGGTTTCTATGGGGAAAATATCCTGCTAAACCACAAAGAAAATGTCTGAGCCCCCCCCCCCTTTAAAAGTATGCATATGGGCGCCCATGTCCCAGTACCTACCGCTTACACATGGTTTCATTGGTCAGATGGGACCCTGAAAGCAGTTAAGTTTTTTGATCCAGACCAGGAGCCGGGCAATCCCTGATCCAGCGCCCTCGGAGACATCGATTTGGAATGGAATCTTGGAGGTCTCCGTGATCACGACTGATTAAACGTAACGTGAACCTGTCACCATTAGCGCACACGGAGGATCTCCAACCAGCTGTATCGAACCCGCGACCCTGCAGTTGCGAATCCAACGCCTTACCGATCAGGCGAATACGGCCACATGTTAAGAACATGTATAGGTAGCTGTATCATTTACCTGGGGACCCTACTCAATGGGCTTCTTTTTCTACTAATGGATTTTACCGCAGCGCTGTAATTTGAATTCTTGACATCAAAATTCAAATGAATGCCTGGGGCTGGATACTGGATGTTATGTGTTGGATTTTGCGTGCTGGATACTGTTTTCGCTTAAAAAGGATGAGTGAAGTCGAAAAGGTCGTTAATAAATAATTCGGTTTCGAGGTGCATGGACGCTACCATCCAAGGGAAGGAACATGCTAGCGAAGGCCCGTGGACCAGAGGACATGGACGTGCCACCACCTGAAGAGAAGGGACATGCTTGCGGAGGCCCGAGGACCAGAGAAGTTTGCATCATAAGCATAGAAACATGAAATCAAAGGAAATCAACTATTGTCAAGTAAAAACAATAAACAACCGCGATTGCAAAAACATATTTATGTAAACTTTTTTCTTTTAACATTTTTTTTAAATTCAGCAATTGCGAATTGCTTATTGTTCTCACTTGACCATTTTGGGCGTCCGTCCGTCCTTTGATTTTATTTTTGCCCCCACCGGTGGATTTTTGGAGGGACTCCACCTTGGCCACCCCCTCCCCATACTGCTACACCAGCGGGCACCGTCTCCAGGTTGCATCCATATCCTACACACACACAGATGCCTATATACGCATACACACGCCTGCACACACACATACACACGCCTGCACACACACACACACATACACACGCCTGTACATACACACACGCCTGCATACACACTCACACACCTACATATACACGCCTGCACAACTACATGCCTGAAGATAGACTTACACGCACACGCCTACATGTACACACAAACTCGTGATTGCGAAAGACATACTCAAAATTAAAATTAATTTTTATTTATTTATTTATTTTCCAATTTTTAAAAAATTATGTGAATAATTATTTATTCATTTAATTTATCTTGAAGCGACTTCTAAGACGAATTTCTATTTAATTATTAAGTTCAAAAATTACATTTTTCTGATCACAGTATTTTTTCAGCTTTGTATTTGCCCTTTGCTTAAAATGCAGTTATTTTTGCTTTCTTTCTTATTTAGTATTAATAATCATTAAAAACATGCTTAAAAATATTTTAAAAGCATTAAAAGTTTTTGTTTTTAAATTATTGCAACTTTATTTTTTAAAGTCGACGGGAGGGGGTGGGCACCTTCTTGCCAATTCTGGTAAACATAAGCGATGGAATAATACTAAGCGTGATGTTATTTTGCAGTCATTTAAGTTTTTTTTTTTGTAATTTTTCAATATGTTTAACTAATCCAATTTAGTTTTTATAAGTCAAGGATGAAGAATGCCCCTAAAAATGCTATAAACACCTAATTATAAAAGAAAACCTAGTGATTTATGTTTAAGTTTCTTATAAATAACTAGAAAAAAAGTTAATATAAAAAAAAATTCTTTTGAAAATTGATTTTTGATTTTTTTTTCAAAAGCCATGAGTATAAGAAATCCTCCTTGTACCCCCCCCCCCCTCCTTGCCGGCACCCATGCGCACATCTCTTATTTCTTGTGGAAATAATAGGTGTCACATCATTGTCGTATCATTAAAATTACAAAAGTATAAGAAAAAGAAGGAAAAGAATGAGTAAAAAAAAAAAAAAATGCGAGAATAAAATAACGTAATCCGCTTATTTCAGACTGGCTGAAGAAAACGTAGCTCCACCCATTCCGATGACATCAGAAGGCTACGTAGCTGTGACGTCAGTGGTAGACCGTTGCAGATTTATCCGAACGTCAAGAACTCATTTCACTCTCGAGCGTAAACAAAGCATCACGGTGGCAGTTAACTGCAGACAATCAGAGAGAGGGAAAAAGATAATGGTGAAATGCCTCCAGTTTTTTTTTTTTTTTTTTTTTTTTTTTCAATTGCCTCGTGTTACTTTCTTTTCTAGATTCATTCGAATGCTTCATTTTTCAAATACAAATCAAATTCGATTCATTTTTTCCCTTCTTAGTTAAGGTGATCGTATTTCTGAACGTCAGTTTTCAGATGTGTCCTAAAATCCAGAAACGATATGGGGATTCTTATAAATATTTTTGGGGACTCAATTGGGACAATTTCTGGTTTCCCTTTAACGATTTTGATTTTATTACTTTTTACTGTTGTAAAGTCAAACTACATTATTTTTCCTAAACATTTTCGTTTTTTTTAAATGATTCGTAATAAAAATAAGCGATAATTTCTTATACCTTTGCAGTTACAATTTTTTATTGGTTTTCAGGGATGCCCACCTAGGGGAGGTAAGGCGCAGACTGCACCATTCAAATTTTTAGGGGGGGTGTTTTGGGGGGCTATTTTTCTCATTTTGGGGGCCTCTGCTTTCGGAGGGGGTCTCCACGATATAGAGGGAGGTGCACCTGTGCAGTGGCGTAGCTAGACCTGACTTTCGGGGCGGGGGGGTTACTTCTTATATATATATATATATATATATATATATATGTATAATCGCTTGGAATTTTTCCCTTTTCTTTTTTTTTTCTTTCTCTTCTCTCTTCTTTTTCTCTTTTTTTTTGAGACTAACTTTTCGGGGGGGTTTTGTCCCCAAAACTCCCCCTTAGCTACGCCCCTGCACCTGTGCCCTTAGGCGTTGGGCACCCCTGTTGGTTTTTGACTAAATTCTAAAATGACTAAGAACAATATTTAGTAATCTTTATAACAGTTCTGAAATATGTCATACAGTTTATAATAACACAGTGAAACCCGAATTTTATGTTTCTTAAGAGACTGGGTTAAAAAAAACGCAAAATACGGGAAATACATGGCCCGATAATGGGACCCGATTTTAATGCGAGGAAAACGTGGATACAGAGAACATAAAATCGGAGTTTCACTGTATACATATGATATGAGCAAGGATTGCTTATGTACTAATTTTTGGACATTGACAAAAATTTGACACAAAAGGAATTTCTTCAACAAATATGTTTTCATCCCCCCCCCCTTTTTTTCATTCGACATGTTATTAAAAAATAGTAAGTAATTATAGATTCAAAGAGTCCTTATAGCTTAGCTATGCATATATAACCCAGTCTTGTGGCAGGTGTGCCCACCTAGGGGGGAAGGGAGGGGGTCATGGCGCAGACTTTGCCATTA
Organism: Uloborus diversus; assembly: GCF_026930045.1. Lineage (NCBI taxonomy): Eukaryota > Metazoa > Arthropoda > Arachnida > Araneae > Uloboridae > Uloborus > Uloborus diversus. The sequence goes on from NW_026559011.1 coordinate 294,139, forward strand.
AAATTGGGGGGGAGGGGGTGTTTTGAGAGGTATTTTTTTCTTTTTAAAGGGGGTCTTCGTGATTTTTAGAGGGTGCGCCTTTACTCGAAGGGGGGGGGGGGCACCATTATTGGCTATGGATTTGTATTGCTAATCGACCACATGTTCTCGAATTTTGGGGGCAACCTGTATAGAGGTTTTTGACCTCATATTCTCAAAAATAGTCTCAGTACTTAGGCATATTAAAAGTCCCTTAATTTTAAAATACTACCGAATTTATAATTAGAAGCGCTTTTTTTTTTCTTGAGCACACACACACCTACACACATATACACACACTCATGCCTGCGCACGGACACAAACACACACTCCTACGCACACACATATACATACACACTCATGCCTGCACACAAACACATATGCCTACATACACACACACAAACACCTGCACACACGCGCGTACACACACAGCACTGCATACACAACACGCACACACATGCATACATACACACACGCACCCACACACATGCGCCTACCCAAACACACACGCGCATTCATACACACACACTTGTGATTGCGAAAAACATAATTTGAATTCAAGATGCCAAAAATTCAAATTAATATATATATATATTTTTTTTTCGGAAGGATTTCATATAAGTCTACAAGAATTATCTTTTATGCAACTATTGTAAACGGATGACTGTTCTGGGCACTGCACCTTCAAAAAGAAAATATGTATTTAAAATGTATGAAATTAGTATAATGCAGCGCATTTGTATCTCGCCTATTTTTCTTTATGAATTAGCTTATGATTTGAAAAAAACAGAGCCAAACTCCGAGTCAACTTGCTCGTTATCTCCGGGTGTTCTTAATAACTTGAGTAATTATAAGTTCAAAATTTATTCAATAAAAATGATTTTAGTAAGAGATAATTTTAAGAAAGTCTGATTATATTACACATGCTTGTTCCACGCCAATTAAGCCCAATAGTCCCGTTTTTCTTACTTTCAAGTCCTTAAATGACCGTTGTTTTCAAAATATGGTCATTCTCTTAAAATTTTCAGTTTTATCGATTCCTCCCCCCCCCCCCCAACATAAATTATAAATGTGTTTTTCACGGAAAAAAATCTTGAAAAAAAAAAATAATATTGTAGCTGAATTTTTAGATTTCTCAGTAGGAATTCAAGTTTCTTTTCTCCCTAAGGGCAAATTTAAAATCTGTTGGGAATACTTTATCACACTACTTGTATTTTTAAAAATCTCTACCTTTTCCAGCTTTCTTCTCGGGGTTTCCTGGCCGCCATTGAAGCTCGCACGTGCAAAGTACAGAATAACAGAAGCCAGAAAAAAGTGTAATAAGTGTCAAAACGATGAAAAAAATACAATTTGCTGATCGAATGCACAATTAATCGCTTATTGCTTCGTTTTTGTAAGTCCTGTGGTCAGATAGTCGATATTGGATTAAATTTGGGATCTTTAGCAACTTTTATTTCAAATTCCAACTAACTTAAGCCTACAAAACTGCAATAGTGAAACTTTGATCATTGTACATAATTGAAAAACCAACTAAAGCTATATATCAGCAAAACAATATTAATTTAAAGTAAAGCTCAGAAGCAATTTTGGATCCCCATTGAATGGAATTAAGCGCATCAGATATGAGTGTTGAACAGCCAAATTCACCGATGAGCAAACGCCATCTTTCGCGCTAACTTAAAAAGAAATACTGAAAGTGTGCGTGATTTAAAACATTGTACGTCATAAATTTTATTTTTACGATCAAAATTAGAACGAAATTCCCAAAAGAACTTTCAGAAACCTTATATGTTAAACGCCATTTATTATTTTAAGTTACTACATACTGTCAAGCAAGACTGGAGTACACCGTAGCGTTTCAGCCTAGTAACCCTGTGGGTGTAGGTTCAAACCCCGAGTGGGTGAAAGCGATTTTTTAAGAGCTTACAAAATCTCGCATACGGAGATGAAGAATTTGAAAAAAAAAAAAAAAAAAAAATGAAAGTTTCGTAAGTATTTTTTTTTTTCGTAATTATTTATCTTGCGGGAAAAAAATGAAAATCCAAAAAAAAAAAATTTTTTTTTGGGAATAATCAGGAAATATGTTCAAAACAATAAAAAAAATTTCACATCAGTGATAGATTTTAAAATAATGATAGTAAATTCAAATGTATAATTTGGTTTAAAATTATGACACAAGCCTGACATTTTTGCCCTGAAGTCTGTCCATTGTTTACAATTTCGTTAAAGAAAGTTGAGGGTTCATCCGTTCTGTTTGCAATTATGATAATTAGAACAGCAATTTAAATTTTTACATTTCGTTCTCAAAGAGATATAAAATGCATTTGATTGAAGAATTTTAGAAGAGACAAAGTTGGAAGAATTTTTTTTTAACCTTGAAAAAATTGCTTTTTTTTTGTAAAAAATGAAAAAGAATTCAGTGAATGATTTAAAAATGGTAAATTCAAATGTTTATGCTTAAAACAGAAAACTCTTTTTAAAACCCTGAAATGTAACACTTTGAAGAAAAAAAAATAGTTAGGGAAATTTGGGGGTTCTTTTCGTTTTTTTATAATAATTTCTAACTACAATTTGAATTTGTGATGTATAAAGGTAAAAAAGCGCGAATAAAATTATATTTTACTTTTTTAAAAATTAATTACCAAAAATAAAAAGAAAAACCGCCATAAATAACCATTACTTGAAAAAAAAATTGCATTAGAGGAATATTATTGTATAATAATATCAAGTTTAATGTAATAAATTTATAACAAAATACAGTTCAAATTTTGATGTTTTAAATTTTAGAGAAGAAAACAACGTTTTTGGCAATATTTTGTTTCACTATCGCCAAAATGCAGGATTTTTGAGTATCATAAACCGATTTAAAAATGTTATGTCCATTTTATTACCTTTCCACATAAAAATTTGCATTTTTACATTTCCACATTTTTTACTGTAAAAATATTCATTTTTTCTTTCGATTAATATGTTTTGAGAAGTGAAATACTTATATGACTTCATTTTTTGACAACAAAGAAGTAAAATTAAAACTAATATGTAAATGTAAGAGTACCGACTTTTCCCCTTTAAATAAAGTATATTAGAAGTCAACAAATTTCTGAGATCAATAATACTTTTTTTATACGCAGCATATAACATTTACTTTCACTCAAAATGCGAAAAATAAGAATTTTCGAAGTTTGACAAGAAAGTCCTACGGACGACTGATTTTTCTCATACGCAGGACATCCGAAGGCAAAGACCGCAGGATGTCAAAAAAGAAAATCCTTCGTACGTCCTGAAAGGACTAAAGTTAATCCCTGGAACTACCTTTTGTGATACTCCCGAGGATGTCCTCATGTCATCGAATTTCCCACCGCGCTTTAACCTATATTTGAAAAAGTATCATGGATAAACAAGCGTGTTTTGTATTTATTTGATTTTTTAAAATGAGTTCTTTCGCTAATTTGAGCTTCCTATTTCATAATTAATTGTGATTTAAAAAAACTGTACTTTTTCAAAAAACTTTTTTCCCTCAAAATAAATAAATAAATAAATAAATAAATAAATAAATAATAATAAAATATATAAAAATAATAAACTAAAAAAAATAATAATTTTTTACGCTTATTTAACTTAAATGTTATTTTCGTAACTCGTTTAAGTTTTGTAGATCATAGTTCATTAGGATTTTTAGAAAATTTCAGTGAGAAAACTAATAAAATAAAATTTCTCGTTCAACTTGAGATGAATGTCCTAAAAATGATTGATTTTGTTGAGACTCGGGATATCCTTAGAGATAAGTCCCAAGGATATCTAAAAAAAAAGTCCGTGGTACGTCCTGAAAAGATAAGGATCACTTTAGGTCATCCTTAGGCCTAAAAAAAAGTTTGTCCTTGGGACGTCCTGCGAGACGTGTCTAAGGATCGCCAAATTTCGTCGATTTTTTACAACGGACTAGATTTGGACGTTCAGGACATAAAATGGACGTCCGAAGGACTTTTCGTGCTGTCTGGGAAGTCGTAGTTCAATCTTGGTCTCACGTTATAAAAGCCGCAGAACTCAACAACTTGGTTTACTTCATGGGAAAGCGCTGTAAGGCTTTTATTAGGGCTAAACGTTAGCCAACTAAGAATGGTGTATTGTGGTAAGTTACCGCCCAAGACAGGACTACGGCAGAAATACTTAAAATACACCACCAGTTATTCCATCCGATGACTACGGTTTCGTGCTTTTTAGTGCTCATCAGCCCGGAATAGGAATCCCGTGAGCTAGAGGCGAAAAACCTTTTAATGGAGCCAATAGAGCCAAACAGACTGGTAGCTAATGTTGAATTAACACACCAAATGAATGACCGAAACAATGGTTCGGTTCAACTCAAAGATTGATGGAAAAGCATGGTATTTTGTGCTTAAGAGCTTTTACGCCTCCAGCTCATGCAATTCTCATTCCGGGCTGATGAGTGCTAAAAAGCACGAAACTGCAGTCTTCGGATGGAATAACTGAGCTTGTGGTGTATTTTAAGTCTGAATGGTATAGTTACAAAATTTTGTATATCACTTTTTCCTTTAAAAATACTGTTCCAAAAACTATTCTTCACTATTATTGCTTTACAATCTTGAGGGAATTCCCTTTCCAATATTCATAGTTTAATAGAATTGCTACAAGAAAAATTGCATAATTAGACGTCAAACCGCTGAAATCGACTATTTTCCTCCGGTTTCCACAATTTTGTCCATAAATGTATGCAAAAAGTGTAAATGTAATGAAAGTATAAACAAATGAATTTAAAGTTTATTCCTTTTTAAAGAATCGGGGACAAGCAAAGACGTAAATTTGTCATCTTCGGTACCATTTTCCTCGTTCTGAACCTCCTGAAAGGAAATGAAGATGCTTATTTGTGGGTTATCCCAAAATAAGGGAATATATTAAAGACAATGCACTTATATATAGGACTGATTGTACATTTAAGTAATGGTAATATAAAGCTAGAATGTAACAACCTTCCTTTTTTTTTCTTTTTTTGAAATTAGTCTTCGAAAAATATTTTTCATACTCCAACTAGCAATTATTTGTCAAGCAGTCCTAATATAAATGCGGCACACATTGGAAAGTATTAATTAATGGAAAACAATAATAGGAATGCTAGTACACGTACACTTGTTCCTAAACTTTTTCAATAGTATTTCCGACAAGTTGGCTGACTTGAGAGTCGAGCAGCCTATCAATGTCGTCGTTGAGAAAGTCCAAATCATGGGTATTGACATCGACGTCTATCGTAATTTCAGGCAGGTTTTCTCATTACACGCCATTGCAACACCTTCAGCAGACAAGTGAACACCTAAAACCTGCTTTCCTGCACCATTTCTGCATCCCTTCCTGCTACTGCAGGAAATCATCTTTAGTATGTTTGCGGAGGCTATTTCTCTCGACATCATCTTCGGAGAAACGCATTGGGCTGTAGTATCCCGTTCCTGTTCAAGTGGATTTTTTCTGTAATCTAGCCACTTATGCAGCTGGTGGTATGTGTGAAGCGATTGCTGCAGCATCTTGCGTGGGAGGAACTCCAGCTAGGTTGAAACTTGTCTTTGCTGCAGCCTTAGTAAAGATTTGCCTGCTCAGGTCCCTATTTCAGCTACTTAGTCAAGTGTTGCGGTTCGATTACATAAAACTGCAGCTTTTACTTTAAGGTCTGCAAGCTCTGATAGCAACATGTTTCCCATGACCGAAGAAACACGAGGGGGAATTACAGCCACTAAAGGCATGACTGAAGTGACGAGCTGATTGTTTGCTGTTATTGAGGTGGCTGAGTAAAAGAAATCTGGCGTTTTGCATCTTCCACACTTAAGGTATATAATAGCT